>NC_056745.1:1374501593-1374741593 GCF_019279795.1 Protopterus annectens | reverse complement strand
TATGCAAGGCTAAGACAAAACTACAAGGTCAAAATTAAAACAACAGCTATACAATATCTAAAAGACACATAGAAAAATACAAAAATGGCACCCCAAAATATAAATCAGAAATGCACTGCAGAAGAAACATAAAACAAAGTAACAGCAAACAGGGCCAACTAATCCTTAAAAAATCAGAAAAAAAAGTTAGAGAACCACAAGAAGCCAGCAAAACAATACCACGGTGAAAATAAATAAAAACAACAGCAACAAAGCAAACAAAAAGGCATACCATCAAAGGAAAAACATGCAGCACCACCCCCCCAAAAAGTAACAAAATATAAAACAAATTATATAGAATATAACAAATAGTTTGAAGATTATGAACCACAAAAGAAAAAGACAAAAAATAAAAAAATATAAAAAATAGCAACATGTATAAAATCTGCAATAAACACATAATACATATTAACAGATATACAAATTAAACAGAAATGCCTGAAAGAAAACTAGAAGGATGAAAGAAAAATAAATACCACTACAATACCAAATCCTTTGCATAAATAACAACAGTGTGGGATACTGAAATAATGGTAGACAAGAATATGAACCACTAATACTAATGTTGTAAGAAAGAACAGATATAAACATCAAAATGAAATACGACAACAGATCAATAACAGGTGAACAGTTCAAAATCTCATGCAATCTACTAGCTAATAATATGTCACTGACACTAATATGAAAAAGAATGGTTTACCTCTCCAAGATGATGACCATGTGGTTCAATTGTCATGATTCCTGGTGGTCCAGGTAAGCCAGGTGGGCCAGTGTCACCTTTCTGGCCATCTTTTCCCTGCAAACACAAAATAAAAGCTAAGCGTATATAAATTGGTGTCATTCCAGAAGAATCAAGTATGTGTCAGCATGGGAGATAATGGCTGACTGAACTGTCCATTTTTTCAGGGATTGCTTGCACCTCTGTCTTCTGAGCTTCCAAATATTGACTAAAAAGCATTGCAGTGTTTAATGCTAGAACTCTTAACATGACTGCAGAGTTCAGTCTGTGCTTTTTCTATTCCATTATTCAGGACCTATTACTCATTTAGATCATCTGTGAAATGTGGGATTTATCTGTAGTTATCCATGATTCTATTACCTCAGGCTAAATCCCATATAAGATCAATGTCGACCTTCATAATTTCATAATCGCCTTAAAGAACATGAAGTAACATTTTATTGCCAGGTTTAGTTTCTCATCCTTGTTTTCCCCTAATATGTTTATCTTAATCAGTTGGAGAATGTTCATATTAAATCTAATATGCTACTCTTAGGCAATTTCAACTATCTACCAATTAGCTTGCAGATCTATACAAGGAATAAGAATTATATACAGCAGTTTCTAAACTTTTTTATTGCCACCTAGACCAAGCTGTCTTTCTTTCCACTATGACCACACTGACCTTATCCTTAGAAGTACTGCATCAACCTGCACTCCTCCAGGTGTTACATATTCCTAGATTAAGTCTGGCCACAATGCCATTATCATGTCTCTTAAAACTAGTACCACTCCTGCTATGAACCATACTATATTCATGAAGTATTCCAGGACCAACCACTGACCATTTATTAATGACCGGATAAAGTTCAAATATTTGCACCCACGATGACCCCATTATCAACAGTACTACATATGCTTCCATTTATATTTACATCTCTACAGTTGCAGAGAGGTATTTGTCCTTATCTTTCATAAGTATAATGGGAAATTCCAAAACAAATCCTTAGAGTGGCGTTCTTACAGACACAAACTACATAACTTGAAGAAATGACTAATAGCTATATATATATATTAAAGCTTCTTTGACTTTCTCAAAAAGCTAAACTCATTCAACAAGAATGTCAAATGCACCAATACAGAAAGTTGCATCTAGTTACAAACTTAAAGCTATCAGCTTCTCCACAGATAAAGTCTCTTTAACTATTGCTGAAAACTTTGAAGTAATGCATGGCAGTGCCCCAAACTCTTACCTAATGGCATAAATTATTCAGATCCACATAACATCTATGTCTTCACTAAGAAGTTCTACTCCAGTTTTGCCCTACCCACTCATGCCTCTGTTGCCCCTCTTGTTTTCCTAAGTGCCTTTTCCTGAAAGAGACTCTAGGTCTGGTCCTATATGCCCTGTTTATAGCTTAAAATGCCAATTGCAGGGTCCCCAACAACAGGAATAGCTTTCTACTAGTAAGTACTGCACATAGCTTTACTCAACCCCTCCTAAAACTCTTCATAGGTCATATCCTTTTCTTTGTAATACTACCATAGTCATGCCACTATATAAGGGCAGCCCCGCCACATACCCTGGGAGCTACAGACCATTAAGCCCACTAGTGTCATGTAAAGTTATGGAATTCATCAAAGCTGAACTTGTAGACAATGAAATAAGTCTTCTTTAGTCCCATAACCATACATAATTAAATTTTATGAAAGACATATCTCATCTTCTTATCCAGTTGACTTCTTTGAAAGAGTTACTGAGGCAACAGACAAGAGCCAATTTGTTCACTCAGACTATATTGACCTTGGAGAAAATTTTCCATAATGTTGCTATCAAAAGGTTTAGCTGGCTAAACACTGACTCCCTATGTCACACAATGGATAAGCCAGCTGGCTTACTGATAGAGTCTACATATTGTGGGTTGGTGGTATCTCATAATCAAAAAAGAACACCAATAATGGCATCCCACAGGGCTCAAACCTGGGACCCCTCTTTGCTTGCAACTGTTGGCCCACTGTGAAGGCAGATGATCTTTGCCTGACCAACTCTGATGATGATTACAAGCAGGGCGATTCTCTGATACTCCATTAACAGATGGATCAGGCTAATACCTGGTGTGCAGACAATTCCTCCCAAACTCACTGCTAAGAAACACAGTATATTTTTATATAGAAAACAGGGCAATCCTTTTTCATATCATATCATATCATATAAATAACACCCATTTAAAACTGGCATAATCCTTAGAGAAATAGGTACCTTCATCTAAGAATGACCTGTCCTTTGAAAACCTTGTATCAATCAAAGATACAAGCTCATCTTACCTTGCCCATGTAATTTCCAAGGGAATATCATGTAGGGCCAGTAAAGTCATAAGTCCTCTCCATCAGTCCTTCATTATGCCCATCGTAAATTATAACATATATAGCACACATACAATACGTAAATTATAACATATATAGCACACATACAATACGTAAATTATAACATATATAGCAAACATACAATACGTAAATTATAACATATATAGCACACATACAATACGTAAATTATAACATATATAGCACACATACAATACGTAAATTATAACATATATAGCACACATACAATACGTAAATTATAACATATATAGCACACATACAATACGTAAATTATAACATATATAGCACACATACAATACGTAAATTATAACATATATAGCACACATACAATACGTAAATTATAACATATATAGCACACATACAATACGTAAATTATAACATATATAGCACACATACAATATATTCCATCCAATACAGGCTTCCATGCAGTGAAGGACCCTCCCCTACTAGATCACCTTCATCTCAGCAAAACTGGTAGCAGCAGGGATATTCAAACTAAGGATGTCCTTAGTAGCACTGACCCTTAGTTGTACTGACATATCCACAGTTTGGGTTGTACCTGACAATTTTTTCACATGTGTAGTTGATAAATGTTAGAATATTATTATGGTGTGGACTAAAATTGCTGAAAGAGAAAAGAAAAAACTTTGCCTTTTTCAAAAGACATAAAAACTTTGCAAAAAAGGTTTATAACAAAACTTTTAAAATCTGCTAAAGTAAGATAGAATCAGTCGACTAAAATGTGAAACGACACAAATTTCATTTCTATATTAAACAGAGGTATAAGAGAACTTTTAAGAGTACTGGTCCCATTTTTCACAGAAAAAACTCTTTTTAATGAAGGCCAATAGTTAGGTTATATATTTACTTGGTACTTTACCAGTATACTCCTTGCTAGTATCTACCTGGCCATTACTAACATGAGCGACCATTGCTCTACAACAGTAATCAACTCCTCCCTGGTCAGATCTGACCACAAGCTAATCACCACGGATATCGACATCCCACTCTCACCACCTCCCAAAGGAAACCATCGTAAAAAACTTCTCCAAAGCCAATTTTGGGCTTCTAAAAACAGAGGTGGCTAACTTCACGACCCCCATGCAAATGGAAAATAGGTGCATGACTGCTGAATCATACAACAATGCACTGTATGAGCACATACACAAGTGCATGGAACGGGCCATACCAAACAGAACTGAAATACTCTCCTCCAAAAAAAGGAAGCCAATCTGGTGGTCTCCCACTATAAACAAACTCTACAACAGAAGGAAAAAACTGTTGCAAAAAAGGGTGAAGTCCCAAGACTGGAAAAACGTTTTTGTTAGCCTCAGCAAAAAACTGAGATCCATCATCAAATCCTCCAAAGCTAGTTATGAAAACAAAATTGCTGCAGATTCTAAAGATAGACACAAGGCATTCTATAGTTATGTCAAGAATCCACATGGCAATACTCAGATCTGCTCTGAGTTATAGCACAATGGTAATACATATACAGAACCAACTGATATTGCCAACATATTGGCTGACAGGTTCAGTGTGAACTTTACCCCCTTTTCACCCCCTAAAGGACATATCACAATACCTGGGGAATGTCAAGTCCTTATTGTCACACCTACACAGGTAAAAAATGCACTGTCCAAAGCCAAGAATACAGCTTCCACAGGACCTGAAAATATCTCTGGCTGTGTTCTACATGAATTACAAATTGAATTGGCACCACACCTAAGTACCCTGTTAAATCACAGCCACATTTCAGGCTTTGTTCCTACCGAATGGTGCACTGCTACAGTCATTCCACTCCACAAAGGGGGAGTGACTACAGACCCATTAGCCTAATGAGTCTGATATGTAAGGCTATGGAGCACATCATCATGGACCTTATAAATAAGGACATAGGGAATCTCCAAACTCTGAACCCCATGCAGTATGGGTTTGTGAAAGGTAGATCATTTCTGCTCAACCTGATCGACTTCTTTGAGTCTGTCACCAGAGCTGTGGATGAGGGCAAGGTAGTTCACACAGCCTACCTAGATCTTGTCAAGGCCTTCAACACCATTCCTCACTCAGGAATCATAGATAGACTCACTAAACTAGGCATAAACCCCTATGTAATAAGATGGGTTGTCAACTGACTCACTGATAGAACCTACACCGTGAAAGTAGCAGACTCCAAATCTGACTACTGACCAGTTACAAGTGGTGTCCCACAGGGAATTGTCCTAGGTCCTCTCCTGTTTGGCATCTACTTCTCTGAAGTTCAAGCCAACACAAAGGGACTCTGGCTGACCAAGTTCACAGATGAATGCAAACTGGGAGCCATTACTGTTTCTCCAGCTGATGTAGACATTCTACAGAAAGGCCTCACTGACACCAATGACTGGTGCCAGAACCATGGCTTTAAGCTCAATGCCAAAAAGTGCATTGTCATTCCCTTTGGGAAAAAATGGTGCCCGTGAACTACCACAAAGGCAGTAATCCACTAAACACTGAAGATGTGATAAGAGACCTCGGGACACAGGTTGACAGCAGCCTCTCCTTTGATAACCACATTGCCACTGTAGTCAGAAAGTCCTTGTATGTGGCACATCTCATTAGAAAAGGTTTCTCATCCAGGAAGAAAGAGGTCATAATCCCTCTCTACTCATTCCTCATTAGACCTATTATAGAATATAATGCCCCATTTGGTATATACCTCACTAGACACCTACAACAACTGGAAAGGCCACAAAAATACCTCATTAAGAGGATCTTAGGCCTTAGACACATGCCCTATACAGACAGACTCAAAAAACTCCAGCTATACTCTGTCTCTTATCACCTACTTAGAGGCGATCTCTGCTTGACCTACAAAGTCATGTCTGACCCAGAGCTGCTAGATATTCTACACCTAAAGAAATCCTAGTCCCTCCGTGCCACATGCTCCAGGGACCTTAACCTCATTACCACAATAAACAGAACATACTGGAGGGACAGGTTCCTAACCCAGAGACATCCCATACTCTGGAACAAACTTCCCATTCATGTCAAGCAGAGCACTTCACTAGCCCTCTTTAAGAGAAATCTTGATGAGTGGGTGGGCAATAGGAAGTTTCCTCTGGGGATCACTTCAGTGGCTTTGCTTGACAGGGGCAGTGGGAACTAACTTTGGGCGGCATGATGTCAGGGAATATTCTTAGGCTAGGCTTATATAGGCTCCAGGGCCATTAGCCTAGTACACACCTATGAGCCTATCAATTTTTGCACAATAGACAACACTTTTAGTGCTCTAGCCTTTACTGAAGATATTGAAAAATAAATCTTCACCTAGAATAAAAGATGATAGTAGCCCAGGGTCAGAAAACATTCCCAGGTGTTTTCTGATCAAGACAGATAAATATATTTTAGTTTGTCTTACTAGCCTGTTTAACTAATTTATTTCTCTTCTTATGTGACTGAGAAATAAAATCTAGCTAATGTTATATATATTCTCAAGGGAGGTGCAGTAGAGAAAACAACCAACTTTAGTGCAATTAATCTAACGTTCCTTTTAAGTAAATGTTTTGTAAGATGTTTACAATAATGGATACAAATGGAAAAATTGGGCATTTGTGTGATCTACCGCTGAATGGATTTTTACAAATAGATAAACTTTTACTAATGTAGTAGATTTGTATTATTCCATTAGTAGGGCTTTAGACCTTGACTTTGGTGTAGGAGTTGTTTAGCTGCATCTTTCCAAGGCAGTTGACTGCATCCTGAACCATATGGTTATGGGCTCCATAGATGGCTAATTGCCTCATTAACATGCAGTGAGTGAAGTTTTGCAATGTTTTCATACTGAGCAATAGTTACAGCTGGTGCCCCCCAGGGTTCTGTATTAGGACCTATCTTTTTTAATATAGCATCACTCATCCCAACATTGAAAACCTAATGGCTATCCAAATATGCTGATGTTATCAAAACAGGGTGTTAACTCTTAACAACTGTCTTACTAGAGTTTCTAGTTAGCTTAAGGCCTCTGGGCTAAACATTAATTAATGGAAGAGTAAAGTAATGTTTTGTTGGCAGATACAGCCCTCAAAAAAAATAAGTCTTCTTCTTCTGGATTTTTCCAGTTAGGGGTCACCACAGCAGAACAATGGTCTGCAGAACGATTGGCATTGGAGTTTTACAGTGTCAAGCTGCCAGCCTAGTGCTCAACCTTCAACTGAAGGCACACACATGCACATACTCACACCTACGGCCAATTTAGAGTGTCCAATCCGCCTGCAGCATGTCTTTGGGATGTAGAAGGAAACCAGAGCACCCGGAGGAAACCCACATGACCACAGGGGAACATGCAGTCTCTGCACAGAAACCACCCCAGCCGAGAATCAAACTGGAGACCCTCTTACAGTGAGGCAGCAATGCGAACCACTGCACCACCGTGGCCACCCTTCAAGCCAAAATAAGTATGGGTTTCTTATTTTTATTTTATTTTATTGACTAAATTACTAACCTCTTTTTCAGGGGAGACATGAGGCGGTAATTCTATTACTAGGAGAAATTTGGCCAGAACATTGGAGAACTTCCCTTACCTTTTTCATTGTGAAGTGGAAGGTTTTTACTGCTGCAATTCTTTCTTTGGTTCCTGGGATGGAGGCAGCTAGGAGAAGCTGTGCAGTAATGGTGAGAGAAGAGAGTTGTTCTGTGCTGACAGTAGTGTAGTTCTGTCTGTTGGACAGAAAACTGCTGCAAAGTGCTTGGATAGTACAAATAGTCAGCATCTAGTTGACTTGAAACCTCAGCTGCTTCTAGAGGTTTTCCTGATGAAAAACTGATTTGTTTATTGAACAAAGGTGATCCTTGAGAAGAGTCTGAGATTTCATATATGGGTACGACAGAAAAGGTTTTCAGAATGAACAGTGAGTTACGTGGAAAGGAAATGAGTTAAGTGTTGGATGGGTATAAGGTTACAGGTGGGATGCAATATGCAAAATCATGTGCTGATGAACCTGGAAAAAATGGCATTGAAACTTTATTAAAAATAAAGTTTGGTTATAGTTTTAAGCACAATCTAAAACAGCACTTAATTCCTCATGGCTCTGTTCTTGTTCTCACCATGACTAACTTTCTCTTTTAGATCTCTACACTGTCACCATCCCCTAACTCACCAGCTCTACTACCTTATACTGTAAATAATGTAAATAAATCCTACCTACATTTTTATTTACATATACTGCTTTAATTACTCCTACGTAAATGAAATGTGTATATTGTATATGTAAATGCAACTTGTTTATTATTCTATAACACTGCTATGAAATTAAACTGTATTAACCTCTAGCGTGGTTGTATTACCATTGCATGATTCTAAAACCCCTAATTCTGCTGTTAAGAAATTGAAATTTTATTTTCTCTGTACATTTTTTGTTATTTTTGTAACTTTAATGGGGTTTTCCTCCATGAAGCTCTGCTGACAATGGTCTTGAGTGCCCAGATGCACCATCCTAGTAAACAAAAGGCAATACGTAAATAAATAAATGACAAAAAGGTAACAGTAATGTTTTATATTAATACACTATGGTGCAGGAGGATGAAGCTGTTCATTTTGAGCCACCCAGTGAGGCTTTAGTTTTTTGTCTCTTAGCATTTATATTCATGACCTGAAACGTACCACCCCGGACTACATGAAAACTGACCTGAGATGTACCTCCCTGGACTACATGAAAAGAGACATGAAGGAGTGATCTTGTAGCCCAGTCAGGTATGACCCTAGCCCTGAGTAGCATCCTGCCATGACCCAGAATGATACCACAGTACAAGGACAAATTGATTGACTTCAACAATTGGCTAAGCTACTGGTGTCATTCTAAGGGGATCCAGTATCTGTCTGCCTGGTATGACATGATCGACAGACCACAATGCTTTGCCAGAGGCGGCCTGCACCTGTTGCCCTTGGGATTCTGGATACTGGCTAAGGCAAGGTTCAAATGACAAACTCACCACTGTAACAGGTACTAGCAAGCAAAATCTGAGGGTAATGCTACTCAATGCTAGAAGTCTAAACCTCAAAATGCACTCACTCGAGGCACTCCTTAAAATGGAGAACATCAACATCTGCGCAGTGACAGAGACCTGGTTCAAGGCTCCAGAGAGGACCCCTGCATTACCAGGCTATAATTCATACCACACCTTTTGGTCACTTAACCTGGACCAAAACACTAAAGGCAGAGGTGTGTCCATATTCATTAAGGATATCCACACCTCCAGGCTAGCTGCTCAGCATAATGCATTCAAAATTATCCAAGTGCAACTAACTCTGGGAAAAGACTGCAATCCAAATTGTAGCTTGCTACAGATCCCCCACCATGCCCCAAGATTCCCACTCCTCATTTCTTGATACACTGGAAAATAATAGGGTACAACCTAACACCCTAATAATGGGCAATTTCAACTACCCCACCATTAACTGGGAAAACTAGTCATGTACCAACTCTTTTGCTCAACGTTTTCTAAAATTCATAAATTCCAGTGCCTTGGATCAGCTTATCCACACCCCCTCCAGGGGCAGCAATACCCTAGACCTGGTCATTACCAACATGGGCAACCGGTGTTCCACACCAGAGGTCAATTTCTTGTTGGTCAGATCTGACCACAAGCTAATCACCCTAGACATCCACATCCCGTCCCCACCCCCCATTAGGGAAACCACTGTAAAAAAATTCTCCAAAGCCAACTTCATGCTTCTTAAGACAGAAGTGGCAAACTTCACGACACCCATGCAGACAGACAATTGAGGTACAACTGCTGAATCCTACACAAATGCATGTTATAAGCACTTACACAAATCCCTAACAGAACCAAGATGCTATCCACCAAAAAAAGGAAGCCAATCTGATGGTCCCCAGCCATAAACAAACTCTACAACAGAAGAAAGAAACTGTTACAAAAAAGAGTAAAATCACATGATTGGAAGAACTCCCTGGTCAGCCTCAGTAAGAAGCTGAGATCCCTCATAAAATCCTACAAAGCTAGTTACGAAAACAAAATCACCACTGATGCTAAAGACAACCACAAAGCATTCTATAGCTATGTCAAGAATCTCAATGGCAACACTGAGATCTGCTCTGAGTTACAGCACAATGGCATTTAATATACAGAACCAACTGATATTGCCAACAACCTGGCAGATAGGTTCAGTGCTAAACTTTACTCCTCTCTCACCCCCTAAAGGGCCCATCTCTATACCGAAAGAATGCAAAGTTCCTGTAATCATGGCTGCACGGGTAAATACCACACTCTCCAAAGTCAAGAACACAGCATCCATGGGACCTGACAACATCCTAGGTTGTGTTCTACATGAACTACAGAACGAACTTGCACCCCACCTAAGTACCATGTTCAATCATAGCCTCACCTAAGGCTTTGTGCCCATTGAATGGCACACAGTGACGGTTATCCCACTCCACAAAGGGGGAGCTACCATGGACTCCGGGAACTACCACCCCATTAGCCTGATGAGCCTGGTCTGCAAGTACATGGAATGTATCATCATGGAGCTTATAAACAAAGACAGTGATAATCTCCAAACTCTGGACCCCACCCAGGTTAGGTTTGTAAAAGGCAGATCATGTCTCCTAAACCTGACTGACTTCTTTGAAGCGGTCACCAAACCGTAGATGAGGGTAAGGTGGTTCACACAGCCTATCTAGATCTCGCCAAGGCTTTCAACACCATCCCCCATGCTGGAATTATAGATAAACTCATGAAACTAGGTATAAATCCCTATGTCACAAGATGGGTTGCCAGCTGGCTCACTGACAGAACCCACACTGTGAAAGTAGCTGACTCCAAATCTGACTTCAGACCAGTGACAAGTGGAGTACTACAGGGTTCAGTCCTGGGTCCTCTCCTGTTTGGTATCTACTTCTCAGAAGTACAGGCTAACAAAGTTCTTATGCTAATGAACGTCACAGATGACTGCAGACTAGGAGCCATAATCAAAACTCCTAACGATGTGGACATCCTACAAAAGGGCCTCACTGAGACAGATGCCTGGTGTCAAAGCCATGGCCTCAAGCTCAATGCCAAAAAGTGCATTGTCATCCCTTTTGGTAAAAACTCTGTACCCATGAACTACCACATAGGCGGTAGTCTACTTAACACCAAAAGTGTTCTAAGAGACCTTGGGTCACAGGTGGACAGTAGTCTCTCCTTTGATAAGCACATCTCCACAGTAGTCAGGAAATCCTTCTACATGGCACACCTCATTACAAAAAGTTGTTCATCCAGGAAAAAAGAGACAATTGTTCCCCTCTACTTGTCACTCATTAGGCCATTATAGAGTACTATGCCCCTTTTGGTATGTACCTCACAAGACATCTATAACAATTATAAAGGCCACAGAAAAACCTCACAAAGAGGATTACCAGCTTCAAACAGATGCCCTATGTAGACCGTCTCAAAAAACTCCAGCTTTACTCCGTCACATATTGCCTACTCAGAGGCGATCTCTGCCAAACATACAAAGCTACGTCAAACCCAGAACTGTTGAACATGGTCCACATAAAGAAATCCCAATACCTCTGAGCTACACACTCTAGGGATCTAAACCTTGTCACCACAATAAACAAAACATGCTGGAGGGATAGATTTCTGTCCCAGAGACTTCCCATACTCTGGAACAAACTACCTATCTATATCAAACAAAGCTCCTCATTAGCACTCTTCAAGAACAATCTTGATGATTGGATGGGAAATACGAAGTTCACCTTGGGGATTACTTCTGTGGCTCTGCTCAACAGGGGCACAAGAAAATAATTTTCTTGGGTGGCAAAAGCCAGGGTACCTTTTTGGTTAGGCTTATATATGCCCTAGGGCCAATAGCCTAGTACCTACCAATGAACCTATGATAAACTATTGTGTTGCCAATCCAAATTGCCTAAGATATTTACATGAACTAATGACCTGTGCTACAGGTGTAACTTCCCAATCTTAGGCTCTTGGTCACTCAACATGGTAACATGCCCCCAAATTGAGACATTTGATTACATATATTACAGATAAATTGAAAGCTTTAGAAGTGAAATACCAATTGTTATCCTTGACTTATTTTATTGTGCCTTTCTTTTCATCTACATCTGAATAAGGCTAATAAAGAAATGATGACACTCATAATATTACTGAAGAATGCTGACAATGATATTAGTTAAAAAGGACAATTACCATTCACAGAAATGTGCAGTTTCACATGCTTTCTGAATGGGTGGATAAGACATATCATCTGCCTAACATGAAACGCAACATAACTTGGCTGGGAAGCCAGTCACACCTTAGTATGATGAAATAGTCTCCTGTTGTTTAGGCAGTTCTAGAAGTCAGAAATGCAATTTTCATGTTCTAACAATGAAGTTTCAAAACTTTGAATCTCATATGTTTGGGACTATATCATTGAAGTTTTGAAACTTCAAATGTTTTGAATGGAGATTTTGGTACAGCACAGTACAGGAAATTTACCCTTGTCCACAATGTGGGGGTGCAAAAATGTTAAAAATAGATTTTTTTAAATGTATTTATTTTATTTTTAATATTCAAAGTTCTGAAACTTCAATCATATGGTCTCAGCCATATGAATTTGAAATTTCAGAACTATATATGTATATATGGATCTACTTTGAAACAGCGAATTACCATAACATTGATTTGCAGAACAGTGAGACAAAAACCATGATCTTTACATTAACATTCATAGTTCTCCATTCTCCACTTCCTGATAATAGCTGCCTGTTCATGGCATCTTACAGTTCTTGAATAAATATATGATACAGAATATTTACAACTCCTATCTAGGTGATCTTTTTTGTGACAAGAATCTTTAGGTTGTTTTTTGGCCTTTTTCCCTTAAATGCACTGAAAATCAACTTTAACTTACTCTTTATCATAACAGCAACCTGTACAAAACTGTATGGCCGGATTGCTTATTGTCTTTAGGGGAATGAATATTTGTTGGTATCCGTATCCATTTATTATGTGTTTAACTTCCTTTTTCCTTTTTTCTGTATTCAGTCCCCATTTAATCTATGCTACAATCTTCCTCATCACTTGGTGAGAGCTGTGAAGGCTTTTCCATTTTCTGTTCTAACCTTGCTTCCAGCCACTGCTGTGTGCACTTGCAGATGCAAGGGTTTATAATGTCTACACATTTGGGTGTGTACTTCCCACGCATGCATCATAACGGCCACCACATGAATGTGACATTACAAAGCATCTGTCTCCAGTAGGTGGCAGCACCACACTGAGATGGAATACCTTTTTTCCCACAGGATTAGGTAAGATGGCATTGACTACTAATTCCCATCCCTGTTTTTAGGCTCCTACAGTGTCTAGGTCAGTATTTCATCTCAGGTCATCTGGGACTCAGTCAGAGCTTTATAACTCTTTGCCATAGAGCTGGAAAAGTGGATAAGGGGTAATGTATGGTTGTAAATACCATGCTTGGCTTTCAAATGCTTTATTCTATTCATTGAAGTGGACATTTCCTGCCATGTCTGTTGTGTCTGTCCTATTATGTCTGTTCTGATTAGATAAATGGCAACATTATTATTTTGCTATGCATTTCTTTAATATATATTTTGATGGCAGATTGATGACTTTATTAAAAAACACAATTTAGAAGCAAAATCTCAAACACTGACAGTTTAAATGTAAATCTGGATTTAGTAACCTAATAACATTGCATTTCATTAAGATTTTCATTTGCTTTATATGAAGTTGAATCTTTAAAGCTAATTGTTTCTGAATAAACTGCATGCACTGTTTCTGTGTGGTATTCATTATCCATAGCAAAAGGCCTACAGCAGCACACAGGATGAATGGAACAAAATAATTACTAGTCAAAAATGTCCTTACATCTTTTCCAGGACTTCCCATCTCTCCCTTTTCACCCTGTTGAAAAAAGTTGTATTTTTAATTAGTGTTGTATTTTCAGCAGAAATAAACAATTTTGATAAATTTAGCATAATTATAATTATAATTAATACAGAGTGCAATTAAGTAATGCTATTACTAATCTAAGGAAAACTGAAAAAAAATGTTTCAGGATATTTAGTATACTTTCAGAAATGTTATTCACAACCATAAAGCAACATATTCCCAGCACACTGTCAGATTTGTTAAGACTAATCATTAGGCTATAGCAGTTACATTAGATATGCAGGAATCATGTTTGTTCAAAACATTGAAAAAAGAGAGGTAATCCACTATGAAAAGGTCTGTGGAAGCAACAAAATCAACAGCAAACAAAGCAGAATCCACAGATCCAACCACAACTGTCTTAGATAAAAATTGTTGTTCAAAACATGTTTGCTTGATCATGTCTGTAAAAATATTCACTTGAATGATTAGAAACTGAAACATATTCACTGGAATTGATTCATGCAATTAACAGAAGCGACTTCTGCCACATGTTCTTCCCGTGTCCTGAAATGTTTCAGCTTTGGTTAATGCTGAGGCCATAAGTAATTTGGGATCACAAAGGCCTAAGGAAAAGGCAAAAAGGACTTCCTAAAAAGATAGTAGTTATATAGGAATTTGAGGCAAGTGATTAGGGTAAAAGACAAGGCTTACAAGAGGTGAAAGGTGGTAGGAAAGAGGAGGTGGTACAGAAAAAGAAGCAAGCCGAAGGGCAACAAAGAAGGTGAGGATATGCTGGGCAGGAGGTAGGGCAGAGTACAAACAGTGTTTATCAGTCACCATGACAGAGAAGGAGGACTGAGAGAAGGAACTGCTTGTCCTTAGAGAGGTTAAAGAACAGGGACCAGATGTCCTATTTCCTAGTGACTACAGGAATCTAGCCTGTGCTGGCAGATTCCCTAAAAGCTATGTTCTAAACAGTTGGTGCTACTGAACAGGTAGACGGAGCTTGTGAATGTCTGGAAACTATATGCCTTTTAGTTTAACCACAGTGTCAAGATAAACTATAGAGAGAATCATGAGGCAAACAATAGTCGCACTGATAAAGAAAACAACATACAGGACAGCAGCTGCCAGAAAAGAGATATCCATCCAACCTGAATGTTTTTTTATGAAGTGGTTACAGAAGGACTTGAGAGTAGATGATCAGTACATATGATCAAAAAGGATTCTTTTGATTTTGTCAGTGCTAGGGTCTGCTACCAAAACTGAAATGGTTAGTTGCTGGAATTAAGGTGAGAATCTGGAATGCTGCATTCGCAAACATTAGGAAATAGGTTAACAGTGAGGGATACAATGTCAGAAATAAGGGAAGTAGTTAGGGACCACTACACTGTTCAAATCTGGGTCCACTCTTTTCTTCCCTTTGTTTGCTGACAGAACAAAAGAGCATTATGTCTGTATTTCTTGAAGACACACCGCTGCAGCAGTGGAGGATGAGGGAGTCAAAAGAAAAATTGGAAAGCCTGTGCAAGGAGATAGAAAGGTGACTGTTAAAGCTTAGAGAAAAATGTAAAGCACTGCCCTTTGACGAGAATAAATTGAGTGAACTATATCATCAAGTGGGAGTGAAACTGATGACAACACTGCAAAATGATGATCTAGACGTTGGTCACACCTGGCCTGGAATACCAGGAGCAGACCGAAAGGTCATCTATAGAAGCCAGCAGAATACTGGGCACTATCCTTTATGGAATCAAGGGGAAACAGAGAGACAGTGCGTACAGTCTTCTGTGCCCCAGTCAGGCCACATTTTGAAAACTATGTGCAGTTCTGGATCCCATAAAAGGAGAAGTTATATGGGATGGACAGGAAAAGATTTAAAGAGAAAGGAGAGGAGATGGATCTCTTCACATCTGAACAAGGAAAGATGGAAGTGTACAATATAGGTGCTTTAGATCATGTGATGGTTCCATCCTCAATATATAAGGCAGACGAAGAGGAAGTGGCATAATCCACAGATTCCAAAGTGTAACTACTCTCTGTTCCAAATTCTGGGAAGAGGCTTCCTTCATTGAAAGGACAAATCACACAAGGAGTATACTAATGGATTGGGTAGTGGGTAAGTAATCCATGTAAATATTCTGCTGTAGAAAAGGCAAAGGGAAAGTAAGGATGGAGGGGACATAAAATATTAACACTTAAGGGACAAACATAGACAAGACAGGTTTATTGTCTCCTTTACCAATGTAATCACTGGTAGGAAATGATGACCCATCCCGATAAATAAATAAATAAACAAACTGGCTTTAATTAATCCTGTAAATCATCTCAAAATATTTGGAAACAATCATTATGTCTAAACATTTCTATGCAATTAATATGGTTACTTAGATGCCTAAACTTAATCAGCAAGCACAATAAAACAAATAAGGACTTCAAACTAAACACTACAGATATGATATACTACAAAAGCCAGAATTAAATCAAGCATCCCAGCAGGAAGTCCAAAGATGCAGTATCTGAAAAGTAAAGGATGAATCATCTGAAGACCTGAGATGCTCCTGTGAAACCTCCAGTAACCTCACAGTGGTAAAATACAGGCCTTGAGCAGGCCAGTGCTAGGCCAGTAGCTCTTTAAGTGTCAGGGAACTCATGTCAAGTAAGGATGGAAAGAAAAGCAAGCCCAATCTGGTATCAAAAGAACCCTCCACATAACTGGCATAGTTTACTAGAACGGAGATACAGCCCCCCTGTGAAGCTGAGTTACTGAATTTATCAGTCAAGCTATGACTGTGTTAGCCACAGTTACAGGACAATGCAATAGTCTAACCTAAGGGAAGAGAAGTTGTGTACCAGTACTGAGAGGTAACCTGGTAACCCAGGGTTAGACAAGCTAGGCATCACTACTGGCAGGTAATCTGGAGAAAACCAAGTTTATTCATTTAAGTAGGATTAGAACAAGAATACTTGTCCATCTAACTGCTTAACAGAATAAACTGCTTGAAACTTCAACAAGGCATCTTTATTCCTCCCACAGGGAGGGTATCAGGGAGACAGTCTCCTAGATCTGCTAGCTAAAGTGATTTTGTCTAGACTAATCCTTTATACTCTGTTTCTTGTTAGTCCCAACACCCTCTAGTCACAGGTGGGATGGGTATATATTAAATTGTCAACAGCTCACAATGTCGACTCTGAAATGTTCGACACCAAAATGTCGAACTACAAAAATAGCGAACAGCCATATAACTGATTTCTTTCCAATGGAAAGAAATCGGTTGGCCAAACAACAACGGCACACATTCACCCCCCACACACCTCAACATGGGGGGGGCTGTTCCCCCCACACACCCCCTAACTAAATATTCTAACTCCGAGACCGCACTACACTCAGGGAAATGGCAGGTGTCAGGGAACAGCCAACCGATTTCTTTCCATTAGAAATGGCCATTCGCTATTTTTGTAGCTCAACATTTTGGTGTCGAACATTTCAGAGTCAACATTGTGAGCTGTTGACAATTTAATATAGACCCGGTGGGATACCAGACCTTACACAAGATTTCTGGGTTATCTCTGTTACCTTTACAAGACTGGTGATTTAGCCATCAAATGCAGAAACCACAGGATTTGTTACATATCTGTCCATAGCAACAAACCTATTTACCCTCTTCCTGTTAGCACTTAAATTAGCCAGTAGTTTTCTTGCTCAGGTCCCAGAAAGGGAGCTTTGTATCTCCAGACTGCAATTTTGCAAAATTATCTACAACAAAAGGAATTATGCTTTTAATCTTGAAAAAGATATGGATTATTTTTGGTTGAATTTATAGTATTTTATTAAATTACCTGGTCCTGGATGTTCTCTTTCTATCTGGACAAAAAAGAGGACACGAAGGAAAGAAAATAAACTCTGAGCATGGTTTAAGGGAGATGGAAAGAGGGAAAAACAGGACTAAGTATTACAATGTAAACATTATAACAAATGATAGGCTAGCTGTTTAATTAATCTGTTATTTTAGCATCTTGGATCTTACCTTTTTTACAAAGATTGCATCAGTTATAAAAGTTCCCTAAGGCATAAATTTGCCAAGAATATACACAATCTATATTTACGCTTAAGAACATGCAGTCAGGAATGGGTCTATATCACTTGAGTGAATACACTAATGATCGAATCACTATTTATCTAACTCAGTTAATCGAAACCACAATTCAGCGAATTGTCGTTTAAGCAAAATTTCTCCTAGGGAATGAAACTAGTGGGCCAGCTACAGACCATAAAAATACTACACTATTTAAAAGTCAGAAAAATGGGGGCTTCATCCCGCACACCCCTAACTAAATATACCAACTCCACGGGAAAAGTGCAAATTTCCAAAGATGGCCAACTAGTTCTTTTCCCCGAATAAGACTTAGCTGAAACGATCGTTCACTGAATTTAAGTTTTGATTAAGTCAGTTCAATAAATAGCAATTCGATTATTAGTGTATTCGATCAAGTGACATAGACCCATCAGAAATACCTATCTAGTAACATACAGAGAAACAACTGAATTAAAACACTGGTCTATTATGCCCTCTGAAGTCTGTAGTTAATATACTAAAGCCTTATTCCACTTGTAATGTTCCATACTTTCATCCACATGTGGAAAGAATCCTAGAATTCATCTATTGACTTGTATTCCATCATTCTACCAAATGTTCTGATTCAGGTTCTATCTACCCTGTCTTTGGAATGTTTCCTTAAGCCGTCTTGTCTCTAGTCCATCTCTCACACATCCCATGAAGCTACAGCATACACAGTTACTAGCCTCCTCTTGTCTTCCCTCTCCACCAGTAAAAGTATGAAAAGCTGCTTAAGCCTTTATTCACATTGCACAATGTTTACTAGTCAAACTTGATTTTCAATACGTGACTGCCAAATTCAGCCACAGAATTCCACAAGTAGAGTCCCTCAGGGATTGGTCCTTGGACTGCTCCTTTTTGGCATTTACTTCTCTGAAGTCAAGGTCAATGTCAGTGGTCTCTGGCTGACTAAATTTGCAGATGGTTGCAAATTAGGAGCTGTCATTGAATCTCACACTGACACAAATGTTCTGCAGGAGGGGCTGACACAGACACATAACTGGTGTCAGAGCCATGGACTAAAACTAAATGCCAAGAAATGCATAATAGTATCCTTTGGGAAGTCATCCATCCCCGATAACTATCATATTGACAGCACACCCCTTAGAGGAGACCCAGTAGTCAGAGACTTAGGGACATACATAGATAGTAATCTAGCCTTTGACCATCACATGTGTCTACAGTAGTGAGGAAATCATTCTATGCTGCTCAGCTTATAAACAAAGGTATGGCATCTAAGTCCAAGGAAGTCATTGTGCCTCCCGCACTTATGTTATCTTGCTCCAGCACCACCCTAAAGAGACCTGTGGTTGACAGGAAGAGGGGTGTGGTGCTGCAATCCAAGAAAGACAGCATCATGGGCTGTATCACTGCACCCACAGTGAGCTGAGGGATGCAGTGCTTTCCTAATTAAAATTGCTTACTGAGGGCTAATTTTGTGTGTGGGAAGAGAGATTAGTGGAGAAAAGACATCAAGTATACCTTTTCTGAATTACGTTTTTTTTGTAAGTTGAGCTTTGATTACCTCATTGCTCTTTGTGATTGGCACTAATAGCCAATTGTTGATTGAAAGAATTGTTTGCGTTTGCCCTGACATCAGGCTTTGAGCAGGTGAACAAAGTGGCTGGTCACGAGGAATGTTTTGAAGATTCAGTAAATTAAGAAATACATTGGTTCCTTCTCGTTTGGATTTTTCCATCAAATTCATTGCATTACGAACTGCACATTCAGCTAAGTCATTAGCTTGTGGATACTCTGGACTACTGGTTACATGAATGAAATCCCAAGATCTAGCAAATTCCTTAAAATGTTGACTAGTGCTTGGTATGACATCTGGACAGAGGATGGAGGACAAGGAGACCTGGTGGTGGAATGAGGAAGTACAGGAGAGTATACAGAGAAAGAGGTTGGCAAAGAAGAAGTGGGATTGTCAGAAAGATGAAGGAAGTAGACAGGAGTATAAGGAGATGAGATGCATAGCAAAGAGAGAGGTGGCAAAGGCTAAGGATAAGGCATATGAAGAGTTGTATGAAAGGTTGGACACTAAGGAGGGAGAAAAGGACCTGTACCGTTTGGCTAGACAGAGGGACCAAGCTAGTAAAGATGTGCAGCAGGTTAGGATGATAAAGGATAATGAGGGAAATGTACTCACAAGCGAGAAGAGTGTGTTGAGCAGATGGAAAGAGTACTTTGAGGGGCTGATGAATGAAGAGAATGAGAGGGAAATAAGGTTGGATGATGTGCTGATAGTGAATCATGAAGTGCAGTGGATTAGCAAGGAGGAAGTAAGGATAGCCATGAAGAGGATGAAGAACGGAAAGGCTGTTGGTCCAGATGACATACCTGTGGAAACATGGAGGTGTTTAGGTGAAATGGCAGTGGAGTTTTTAACCAGATTATTTAATGAAATCTTGGAAAGTGAGATGATGCCTGAGGAATGGAGAAAAAGTGTTTTGGTACCAATTTTTAAGAATAAGGGTGATGTGCAGAGCTGTAGTAACTACAGAGGGATTAAACTGATCAGTCACAGCATGAAGTTATGGGAAAGAGTAGTGGAAGCTAGGTTAAGAAGGGACGTGATGATTAGTGATCAGCAGTATGGTTTCATGCCGGGAAAGAGCACTACAGATGCGATGTTTGCTCTGAGATTGTTGATGAAGAAGTACAGAGAAGGTCAGAAGGAGTTGCATTGTGTTTTTGTAGACTTAGAGAAGTATCAGAGAAGTATGTAAGAGTGGTACAGGATATGTACGAGGGTAGTGTGACAGAGGTGAGGTCTGCAGTGGAAGTGATGGATGTGTTTAAGGTGGAGGTGGGATTACGTCAAGGATCAGCTCTGAGCCCTTTCTTATTTGCAATGGTGATGGACAGGTTGACAGATGAGATCAGACAGGAGTCCCCGTGGACTATGAAGTTTGCAGATGACATTGTGATCTGTAGTGAGAGTAGGGAACAGGTGGAGGAGACCCTGGAAAGATGGATATATGCTCTAGAGAGAAGAGGAATGAAGGTCAGCAGGACTAAGACAGGATATATGTGTGTGAATGAGAGGGAGGATAGAGGAATGGTGAGGATGCAAGGAGTAGAGGTGGCAAAGGTGGATGAGTTTAAATACTTGGGATCAATAGTTCAGAGTAACGGTGAGTGTGGAAGAGAGATGAAGAAGAGAGTACAGGCAGGATGGAGTGGGAGGAGAAGAGTGTCAGGAGTGATTTGTGACAGACGAGTACCAGTAAGAGTGAAAGAGAAAGTCTACAAGAGGGTAGTGAGACCAGCTATGTTATATGGGTTGGAGACAGTGGCATTGACAAAAAGGCAGGAGTTAGAGCTGGATGTGACAGAGTTAAAGATATTAAGATTTGCACTGGGTGTGACGGTGGACAGGATGAGGAATAAGTATATTAGAGGATCAGCCCAGGTTGGAAGGTTTGGAGACAAAGCCAGAGAGGCAAGATTACGTTGGTTTGGACATGTGCTGAGGAGGGATGCTGAGTATATTGGGAAAAAGATGCTAAGGATGAAGCTACCAGGTAACAGGAAAAGAGGAAGGCCTAAGATAAGATTTATGGGTGTGGTGAGAGAGGACATGCAGGTGGTTGGTGTGACAGAGTAAAATGCAGGGGGCAGGAAGAAATGGGAACAGATGATCCACTGTGGCGACCCCTAACGGGAGCAGTGAAAGAGGATGATGATGATTATCTAATATGACGTTATGCACACTTCCATGAACTGAGAAATCACTACGATAGACAAGTTACAAAGTACGTCAACTTCAAACCAACCAGAATATGAGCCAGCTAGTACCAGATAGTGTTGACCATTCTATCTGAAAATGTCTACAGCAACTATGGGCCATGGCAAATCAGGGATTGGGTGCAGTTGAAGAGGTTTGTTTCTGCTGATGTGGTTTACTGCTATTGCAAACTGAACAGGAAAGTGTCTCTCTTTCAATATCTTTGGACATTGAGGGCCAGAACACAATACCTCTTGCCCTACTTTAAGTTGATTCAGTGCCTGGGTGACCTCTGTGCAAGATTGTTATGTATTCCTTTTGCAATGATTTAGTCACTACCACTGTCGGACCTTTCATAATGATATCATCTTCCACAATGAGTTCATCTCTGTATGGGAAATACTGTTGAATTTCACATTACACAGCTTTTACAGAACTGAATCTTCAGCAGTATGCTTTCGTAACTCAACAAGCCATGATGATGAAATGCATTTAACTTCCATAACTTCAAAATCTGCTGTCGCATTTTCATACTGTTCAGACATCTTCCTGGATGCAGGAGACAAAGCATCTGCAAGATGTATGTGTTTACCTTTGTTATAAACAATAATAAAATTGTATTTTTGCAATCTTAGCATCATATGTTGTAATCTTGCTGGAGCAGAATGCATTGGTTTATTCAAAATCGTTACCAACGGCTGATCATCTTTTTCAATCCTAATTGGTCTTCCGTGTATATAGTCACTGAATTTTGAACATGCAAATACAACTGCAAGAAGCTCTTTTTCTATTTGTGCATAGTGCATTTCTGTTTGAGTCAGAGTACAAGATGCATATGCAACTGGAATGCCTTCCTGAAGCCATGTTGTCCCAAGACCATATTGCAAAGCATCACACGTGAGTCACCAGTTTATGAACATTATAATATCTCAGTGTAGGCAGACTGGAAATTCTCTTTGTCAAAGTATCAAATGCTTCTTGATACTGCTTGTACCAAGACCATTTTATATCTTTCTGTGTTAATGTGCAGAATTTCAGAAAGATTAGGAATGAACTTTCCTAAACAGTTAATCATACCCAATAAATGCTGTAAAGATATGACATTCTCTGGAACTGGTATTTCATCGATTGCTGCTACCTTCAATGGATCAGGTTGAAGGCTTGAACTTGTGAACATGTGACCAACATAGGCAAGTTCTTTCAAGTTGAATTGACATATCAAAGGATTTAGTGAGGCTGACCTCACGTACATGAGCTAGAACTTTACTGAGATTTCTATTATGCTTTTTTTTCTCCATTGCCTCTGACAATAATGTCATCAACTATAATGGTACAAGGATATCCAGCAAATATTTGTCCCATGGCACGCTGGAATACTTCTCTGGCAGAACTGATTCTAAATGTCATTCTCAAAAATCTGTATCTCCCAAATGGTGTACTAAAAACATTAATAAAGATGATAGGTGATCCAACAAAATTTGCCAACATGAGTTCTTAACATCTAGAACTGGGAAAACAGTGGAATTAGGCATTAATGCTGCTACCTCCTCTACTGTACACATTGGATGATGAGGAGGATGATGAGGAGATTTAAGAGATTTATTTAAGTCATGAGGATCAATACATATTCAAATATTATCTGAACTTATCTTATGGGTTACTACCATAGATGACACACATTCAGTAGGTTCTGACACAGCAGTGAGAACACCAGCATTTACCATTCTGTCTAATTCTGCTTTATCTTTAATCTGCATTGCTACTGGAATCTTACTTGCTGGTCGAACAACTGGGTTTACCTCATGGTTCAATTCCATGGAATATGTAAACTGGAAGCTTACCAAGTTTATATGTCAAGAGATCAGCATATTCTTTGAAAATATCTTGTGAAAAACTATCATTTTTATTTGTATTTAAATGATGAACTTCTTTACTGAGCAAAATCAAACTCATACATAGGCTGTTTCTGAGGTCTAATAATGGCTGTACATGTCTGCAAACTACATAAAATTGCAAGTCCATAGCTGCTGCCTGCAATATGGGAAGAGAGGACCACAGTGCTATCAATTGGGATTTCTTCACCGCCATAAGTAACTAACTTTGTATACTTCATGGAGTTAAAATACTCTCCAGCTTTTACTTTTTGCATTTGTGACACCACCAACTATAAGCTAAACACTTTTCTCATTTGAATTCATGACTGTCCCCTCAATTGTGACAATTAACAATAGGCTTTAATGAGGTAAAACTTTTTGGTTTACACTTATGAGGCTTAGTTGTCTTAAGTTAGAGCAAGCATATTCATATGTTTTTCTGTGAGTTCATTTATCTGGCAAATTTCAATAGCTTTGCTCAGTGTCAGTTCACTATCACATGGTAGAATTTTCCTCACTGTATCATTACTTATAACACATACAAGACAGTCTTTTGTTAAATCGTCTTGCAAGTTCCAAATCTACATGTTTTTGCTTTATTCTGTAAATCAGAAACATATGCCTCAATAGTTTCACCATGCTTTTGATTCATAGTGTTAAATTTATGTCTTTCATAGGTTCATAGGTTCATAGGTTGGTACTAGGCTATCAGCCCTAGGGCCTATACAAGCCTAGCCATAACAATTCCCTGGATATTTCTTCTCAAAATATTTACTTCCCTGGACCCCTCTCTAGCAGGGCGATTGACATGATCCCCGAGGTGAATTTCCTATCTCCCATCCAATCATCAAGGTTCCTTTTGAAGAGGGCCAAGGAAGCTCTGCTTGACATGTATGGGCAGTCTGTTCCAGAGTATGGGGAGTCTATGGGTCAGGAACCTATCCTTCCAGCATGTTTTGTTTATTGTGATGACAAGGTTTAGATCCCTGGAGTGTGTGGCTCTGAGGGACTGGGATTTCTTTAAGGGGAGCATGTCCAACAGCTCAGGGTTTGACATGGCCTTGTATGTTAAGCAGAGATCACCTCTGAGTAGACGATATGCCACAGAGTATAGCTGGATTTTTTTTTAGATGGTCAGCATAGGGCATCTGCTTTGGGCCTGTGATTATTTTAGTGAGGTATTTCTGTGGCCTTTCCAGCTATTGTAGATGTCTTGTGAGGTACAAAATCTATAATGGGTCTAATAAGGGATGAGTACAGTGGGACAATGACCTCCTTTTTTCTGGATGAAAAGCCCTTAGTGATGATGTGTGCCACATAGAAGGATTTCCTGACTGTTGTGGCGATGTGGTTATCGAAGGTGAAACCACTGTCCACCTGTGTCCATAAGTCTCTCATCATACTTTTGGTGTTTAGTGTACTGCCACCTATGTGGTACTTCATGGGTACATGGTTTTTCCCAAAGGGGATAATTATACATTTCTTGGCATTAAGCTTGAGCCCATGGCTCTGGCACCAAGCATCTGTTTCTGTAAGGCCCGTTTGTAGAATATCCACATAATTTGTGGATTCAATAATGGCTCCCAGTTTGCAGTCATCTGCAAACTTTGTTAGCCAGAGTCCCTTAGTCTTGGCCTGTACTTCAGAGAAGAAGATGCCAAACAAGAACGGTCCCAGGACTGAACCCTGAGGTACGCCACTTGTCACCTGTCTGGAGCTGGATTGCCATTGTTATATTTGTCTGAGGATAACACAATTCCATGAATTTACATTTTAAACAGTCTGGGTCTTCCCATATTTCTGCTTGAGCAGTAATACGGCAGCTTTCTCCCTCACCCACATACACAGCAGGTGCATATACAAAAGTGCCTTCTGGCTCAGTTGCCTCTGAGCCAGCTAAATTGAGAAGTATAAATGCTCAGGTACGTAACCTTTATCAGAATGTGCAGCAGCTATGAAAATATCATATTCTTGTTCAAATACACGCCAATTCTCTGCAACATTGCCATCAAATACCAAAAGTCTGGGTATGTGAAATCCTTCTGACATGCCATTAAGGTAAATGTGAACACCTTATATACTTTTCAGTTTATAAAATTTGTTTGATATGCCATAAAAGTAAATGCAAGTACCAGTAACACTTTACACATTCATTGCACCATGGAGAGGCTTATACGAGTTACTGGGTACATTCGTTGCAGTTTGAAGAGATATGTACAACTTTGGACATTTTGTTGCACTTTGAAAAGACTGAAATGGCTTCTAACATTTTGTTGGGCTTTCTGAGATGTAAACAACTTTGGGTCCAGCTTCTGATGCCATGTTGAATGATGAGTGAAAAGCATGATGGCAGTTTAACAAATAGTTTATTGTACACATGACACAGCTGCTTCTGCATGCACATTCTACATCTTACTTTTTACACATGCTTAGTACAACAAGCTTATTACCACCCCCCAACATAAAAGTTCCTTAAACTACAGTGTCTGACAAAGTACAGAAAATATAGCATAGCACACGGTTCTACATTAACCACAATATTTTTCTTATGAAACTGAACCAACTTAAATTTGGCCACAAAGCTATCAAGTGGTTCCAGAGATACCTGGTGAGTAGAACATTCCAAGTCCACACTAACAACCTCTTATCATTGCTTGAGTTCTTTAACACCAGAGTGCCACAAGGTTCAACTTGGGTCTCATTTTTTTATTACTTGGTAATGATCTTACAGATGACCTCCCATCTCATGATGTCATATTGCATGCAGATAATATCCTTTCATTACAAGCCAGTAAATACCCCCCTGATCTCCAGAGCAAAGAACAATAGTCTTTATCTAAGCTATACAACTGGGCTGATTCTAATCACATTCTAAGTAACCACAAAAAAAGCAATGTTATGCTATTTACAATCCTCAAAAACTAATAAAGAAATAAAGAGGTATAAACCCAAACGCAAAAGTGCAGTAAGTCACAAAACCAAGAAGTACAATAATTCCACAGAAAAGACCACCAACCAATGAAATATCCTGAAAACTGTCTTTAATAGACGTGACAACAATAAAAGCGAACAGCAATCCAATTCAAAAAGAGCGCTTTTGCCTGGTTAATACCAGGCTTTATCGAGATGTGTATTGGAAGAACCCAATACTATATATAATCATTTGCTGGTCACCTGACCTATAATTAATTAGAACAGAATTAATTAATTACGTTCTTAAAGGTATCTCAAAAAAATAACTTGTAGTACAACCTAATATACACATAACCATAGCATACGAAATTATTAAAATCTGTTGAGATACATATAACTCAGAATATTTTATAAATATGTACTAAAATATTATTATAAGAATATCTTAAAAACATCTTAAAAATCTTAAAAATACCTAAGAAAAACCCAACTCCATATTCACATATACCATAAAGTACAAATGCAGAATAAATACAGCTTATAACAGTTGTACATTGCTCATAATTATTAATTACATATGCCATAAATGTAATGCATTAGACTGTAATGTTGTGCAAGTATGCAGGTAAAAAAGATTGTTGCTATAATCTAGCCCTTCTAATTTTTAGTACACTACTAATACTAATATTATCGTTGAGCCCAGGGGGCCTTGTGACATTTAACTTTAATTGCCACAACAATTCTTTATATTCCAGTGATGTTTCCCCATCGCCCCCTCTTGGGTTCTCTATTGCTTGTTCTAAAACCATGAATTTTAACTGCATATTTGGACATTTTAAGGAGTGCTTATAAAAGGCATTGGTTTCTTTCTCTTTTCCAACATCATACAAATGCTCATAAATTCTTTTTTCTCAAAGACCTCTCAGTCTTCCCAATGTAAAAACTAAAACATTGGGTACATATTCCGAGGTAAATCACTCCTTTAGTCCCACAGTTGTAATATCCTGTTAATTTAATTTTAAAATTCCTTGAAGCAATGTGCAAGCTCGTTTTGAATTGGATTGCTGTTCGTTTTTATTGTTGTCACGTCTATTAAAGACAGCTTTCAGGATATTTCGTTGGTTGGTGGTCTTTTCTGTGGAATTATTGTAAATAAAGAGGTATTCTGACAAGATAAAGCTACAGAAATGCATTAAACAGGAACTGATAATGAAAACTACTTAGAACTTTAGCGTAACAAATCTTTATTACCTGCTTTCATCTGCACCATGCCAGACTTCTTCAGAAAACAATCGCAAATAAAAAAAATCATCAATTTATGAACGGTATAAAATCACATGACATTCAATTTATCAATCAAACTCCTAAAGCCATATCACCCTAATAAATAAATATATTTCTTTACTCTAACCTTATTCTTTAAAAAGCATTTTATATTAATGGTATCATTGAGACCAGGAAAGCAGTCTGCGCTAAGTTTAACTGCCACTCAGTCTTTTTCATGTCTAATTTATTTTTAAAATCTCCTCCCCTTAAATCATTATTAACTTGTCCAAGTATATAAAAAAACTTTTATAATTATTGCATTCACAAGAATGTGCAAACAAAGCATTATTATAATCATTTGTCATACCAGAATACAAATGTTCTTTGATTCTTTTACACAAATACCTTGTAGTCATACTTACATCCAAACGTCAAGGTTCCTTTTGAAGAGGGCCAAGGAGGCACTCTACTTGACATATATGGGCAGTCTATTCCAGAGTCTGTGGACTCCCTGGGTCAGGAATCTATCTCTCCAGCATGTTTTGTTTATTGTGATGACAAGGTTTAGATCCCTGGAGCATGTGGCTCTGTGGGATTGGGATTTCTTTAAGTGTAGCATATCCAACAGCTCTGGGTTAATTACATGGCCTTGTATGTTAACCAGAGATTGCCTCTGAGTAGACAATATGAGACAGAGTACAGCTGGAGTTTTTTAAGGCGGTCAGCATAGGGCATCTGCTTTTGGTCTGTGATTCTTTTAGTGAGGTATTTCTGCGGCCTTTGCAGTTGTTGCATATGCCTTGAGAGATACATACCAAATAGAGCGTTGTATTCTATAATGGGTCTAATGATGAGGGATGAGTACAGTGGGACAATGAGCTCCTTTTTTCTGGATGAAAAGCCCTTAGTGATGAGGTGTGCCACATAGAAGGATTTCCTGACTGTTGTGGCAATGTGGTTATTGAAGGTGAGACCACTGTCCACCTGTGTCCCTAAGTCTCTTATCACACTTTCAGTGTTTAGTGTACTGCCACCTATGTGGTAATTCATGGGTACATGTTTTTTCCCAAAGGGAATAACTATACATTTCTTGGCATTGAGCTTGATCCCATGGCTCTGGCACCAAGCATCTGTTTCTGTAAAGCCCTTTTGTAGAGTATCCACATCATTTGGGGATTCAATAATGGCTCCCAGTTTGCAGTCATCTGCAGACTTTGTTAGCCAGAGTCTCTTAGTGTTGGCCTGTACTTCAGAGAAGTAGATACCAAACAAGAGTGGTCCCAGAACTGAACCCTGAGGTACTCCACTTGTCACTTGTCTGGAGCTGGATTTGGAGTCAGCTACTTTTACAGTGTGGGTTCTGTCAGTAAGCCAGTTGGCAACCCATCGAGTGATGTAGGGATTAATGCCCATCTTAGTATGTTTATCTATGATTCCAGAGTGGGGGATTGTGTCAAAGGCCTTGGTGAGGTCCAGATAGGCTGTGTGGACTGCCTTACCCTCATCCACAGCTCTTGAGACTGATTCAAAAAAGGCAATCAGGTTCAGGAGACAAGATCAGCCCTTCACGAACCCAAACTGGGTGGGGTCCAGTGTTTGAAGGGTGCCAGTATCTTTGTTTATAATTTCCATGATTATACGTTCCATGGCCTTGCAGATCATGCTCGTCAGATTGATGGGGCGGTAGTTCCTGGGATCCAAGGTGGATCCTGCCTTGTGGAGTGGGATAACTGTAGCTGTGCGCCACTCAGTGGGCATGAAGCCTGAGGTGAGGGTATGATTAAACATGACACTTACGTGAGGTGCACGTTCATTTTGTAGTTAATTTAGTACACAGCCCAGGATGTCATCTGGTCCCATGGATGCTGTATTCTTATAAATAATTTGACAAATATTACGATTATCCACAGACATATCCAAGAAAACAAACCAGATTATCTTTACTGAAATGACTAATGCTACTATTATTTAATACATTCCTATCTCCCAATGATTTGAATAAAATATGTGCTAACTGAATTTCTCTTGCTAATCACTTCTCTGGATATTTCTAATAAAAAATGTCTCTTATAGCCTTGCTGTTCAAACAAAGAAATAATAAAATCAACTTCTATTCTAAAATCCAAGTATCAGCCTGTAAGCTCTAATAAATTTCCCCTAGGTATATTTTTCTTCATAAATATTGGATGGCTACTTCTAAAATGCAAGTACTCATTTGAGAAAATATTTTTATAATAAATTGTACTATCAAAACTTCTTCTCTGAAGATCTAATTCTAAAGTGATTTCTAAAAAGTTAACTTTGGCTCCCATTTCACCCAGAATAAATTTCAAAATATTTATACTGCTGTTTAACTGTCCAATATCTGTTTCCACTCATCATCTATGTTGTGAAATATAAAAAAATAAAGAATCCACTAATCTTTTTATAAAAAATAACTCTACTGAAGTATCTACTAAATGGTAAAATCTGTGTCTTTCACCATCCTAAAACTAAATCGCAGAAGGCTAAAGCAACTGCAGAACCCACAACCCCCCTTACTTTCTTTACAGTATATCTCATTAAAAATAAAAAAAAATGTTATCCAATATAATCTCTAAAAAGAACAATATAAATTAATTTTACTTAGTTCAATCAGTATGTTTACATAAAAATAACCTAACAAATTGAACTCCTATGTCTTGCAGTATACTAGTAAAAAATAGCAAATATATAGTCATCTTTCCATCTTCAAAGTCATCAGCATGGCTATTATTAAGCTTTCTTATTTGCCCCAAAAAGTCCCAGGACTCTTTGATATAGGAAGATAATTTTTGGACCAAATGATTCAAGATGCCATCCAAAAAAATTAAATTCTCTCAGTAATACTGTTGGGTGCAGAAACTATTGATCTAAAGCTAAGATTTAATTTATTACTGTGTATTTTTGGAAAATAAAATCCCTATTTCTGGCTTATCAAGTAATAAATAATTATATAATTTCAAATCAACATCATTATTCATAAAAATTATATAAACAAGCATTTATGAACTTTTAACTCTTATGTATATCAAATAAAGAAATTACCAAATATCCATTTGAATTACATAAAATGTTTTCAGTGGCAGTAACATAGTCTTCACAAGTCATAATGACTAACCCACCACCCTTATCAGCTATCATATATCTAAGTGTCTTATTATTTTTCAGTTTATACAATGCTTTCCTTTCAACACTATTTAAGTTAACAAAATGGTTGCTAACCTTATTAAATAAGATTTCTCTAATATATTTCTCACATAATTGTTTGAACACTTTTAAAGTGTTATGTAAAGTTGATGTGAACATGGGCATCTTTTTTCTCGAATTATCACTAACTGCCACACCATGTAATAAATATTTCAAATTAAGCCTTCTAGTGTACAATTTTCACTCTAATAAAGTTTTAACCACATTAGCTCTAAAAGTAGACATAAAATTCAATTCCAGTTCTAAAAGTTTAATTTGTGTAGGACTAAAAACATAACCTGTTAAATATTCTGATTTGAATATTCTAGGTGAACGGTTCACTAAACGCCTACTCAGTTGTTCTTTTTTTCTCTGTCCGTGTCTTTTGCTGTAACCTGAGTTGAATGGTAATTTACTTTCCCTCTGCTTGACAATATAAACAAAATCTCTTGGAAAAGAAGAAGTAAACCCTGAGGGATATAATGGAAGTTCTGGTATCACTTCAGAGTCAGTTTCATGAAAATATTTTCTGGATGCAATGAGTGAACGCACAGCCAAAAGTGTTGACATCACCTCTGCCCACCTGTGTGTCCTCACTTAAAGGGACAGACCTATCATTTGTCTGATAAACTGACACAAATTCCTTGTTAGAGTTCAAAACATTAGAATTGGTAGGTGGAAAAGAACTATTCCCACCAGCTGATGGACACAGTATTATTTATTTAATTTATGTATTTATTTACTGGCATTTGTTGACAGAAAAGTCTGACTGATTAGGAGCTCATTTTCAGTGCAGGCCTGGGAAGAAAAGCTCCAAAGTATTACAAAACATTTAAGAATAATAATTTTATAGTCTTTAAAAATAATACAAAAAAGTACAGTTTAAATGATTATACCGAGTTAGACATAATATGGAAACAATGGTTAACAATAGATAGAAGCTATATGATGTAATAGAGAAATTTTAGCCATTTTGTAGAGAGATTAAAGATAAATTAGTATAATGCAAACAGGAACTGCAATATGAAGTGACCGAAAAGCAGGTTTATTGTATATTTAGAGAAAAAGCCAGCAGAGAGAAATTGGTAGAAGTAAGGAAGTGAGTGAAGTAGGGAAAGTAAGGAGATAGAAGGTATGAATAGGTATTTGTCCATGTTTTCAGATATAGTTGGCTGAAACAGTCCAAATAGATCATATACCTACTTTTTTGTCCATTCTAACCATCTCCTCACCTTCACATGACTTTTCTAAGTAGCTAGTGTTTCATTCGGGATTTTTAAAACAGTCAATAAAAAGCAATTTCTTTTGAGGAATAAAAGTACAATTCACCAAGCTGACTTTGTTGAATGACAAAGATGAGATGAGGACATTTGATTTGCTGTGGAGATAGTTTTTGCGTTTTGTACAGTTAGACATACAGGTGAGTAAGAAGAATAAGAAAAAAACTGTAAAAAGAAAGCAATGGCTGTCTTGTTCAAAATATACTTTGCTGTCTTTCCTTTTTTTTTTTTGTTTTAGTCACCCACCATCTGCTGACCTTCTGGCAGATCACAGTGACTGCTAAGTCATTCCCCACTGGCACAAGTCATCATATAGCACTTGTTCATAGGTTCATAGTTGATTACTAAGCTAATGGCACAAGAGCCTTTACAAGCCTAGACAATAATACCCATGATAAGACAATATTATATCTTAATTCCCCAGATATGGGACGGGGTAGTATCAAGGTAGTGGGTCTTTGGGTGTTGGTGCCCTGAGTCATTTTACAGTCTGCCTCTGTCCATAAGGGACATGAGGTTTTAGATTTGTAGGCAATCTTATCTGTCACAATTTTCTTCTGTTTACGAATAACAGTATTTTTTTCAGTCTCTTCCCCAGTAGAAATATAGTGTCATATTCACCTCGCATATCAGTAAACTGCTCAATAGTGTTTTTAATATAATTGTCAAACTTGACAATACTGTCACATAACAGAAGTAAAATATTATTGTAACTTCTAATGAGCAGTTTCAAAAATTCTAAACCAGTCTTGGAAAAGAACTCAACAAGTTCTGAGTAAAAAAGGTCAGTACCTAATAACCCACTTGGAAATTTAAAAAAAATGCAGCCCTTTAAGGACTATTTCCAAAGACAAACACTGTTTGAAATACATATTTTCAAAAGAAATAGCATGATACCTTACTTGTTGTATCCATTAGTATTTATTCAGGATGTCAGGCTTTTTATGTAGGTAGGACTACAAGGGCTTTGCATTCTATTAAAGACACAAGATTTTAATAACGTTTTATTTAAACATTCTTGGGAATGCACAAATTATAAAATATTTTTATTGTTTATACTTGAAGAAGTCCAAAATGTTTTAAGGGGAGGGGGTTTTAAAAATAATTTAGAAATGAAAGAGACAACATGGCAGTCAAAGCTTAAAGTGAACCAAATTATACTTTTAATCTAAAGTGCTTTTTTAAAGAATATAAGGTATTTGTCAGGGTCATATGGCTTTAAGGTTTGATTGATAAATTGAATGTAATGTGATTTTATACTTTATATAATTTGATGAGTTTTGTTATAAGTGATTGTTTTCTGAAGATGGCTGGTTTGGTACAGATGTAAGTGGGCAATAAAGATTGTTTACATTAAAGTTATAAGTAGTTTTTGTTAACAGTTCACTGTTAGCACATTTCTCTGGCTTTTTTGTTGTTGTCAGTCTTCTAAAACTCCCTAATCCAACATCACTGAAAACCACAAGAAAATCATCCCCTCGCTTCTAAATACAAATACCTAGGGCTTAACCTTGATCCTTCTCTAACGTTTCCAAATCACACAGACAAAATAACTACCACAGTACTAACTCAAGTTAAACATTATTATAGAATCCTTCATTTACTCTCCCTATTTTTCATCTCCCTGAATTGGAATATGGTCTTCCTTTGGTTATCTTTCACTCAGCACAGAATTCCCAAAGACTTCATCTAATAAAAAATAAAATTTGCAGATTTTTTTCCTCCTTGCAAATATTGAATCTCACTTTTGCAACTTCCTACAATATCTAAAATAGCTTCCAGTGACTGAAATGTCAACTTATCTCATAGGTACTTTTATTCGCAAAATACCAAACAGTGGCTACTGTATACCCTTAAAACAGAGACTACCCATCCAAGGCCAGGTTTACTCCCCAAGTACAACTCAGCAGAAAGCTATCGGATTAAGCAGGCTTCTACTGGAGAATGTGCTTTCTCCCAACTAGACCAGCATTATGGAACAAACTCCCTATTTCTCTGAGTCTTAAGTTGGTATAACTGGTTTTATATCCTGTGTGTTACCTGACTATCTCAAGGATTACTTGCATAAAATTAGACCCTCTTAGTAACAGCCTGCATATCATTGCTGTAGCCTTCCTGTGTCCTAGCAGAGTGCTCTTCAAACTATCTGGAGATATACAGCACTAAGAATATTTTTCTGGCACTTCAGAGTTGTGTACTGTTAATTGTTGTTTGACTAATTTTATATAATTGCTGGCTGACTTCAGAGTTGTGCACTGTTATTTTTGCTTCACTGTATAGTTTTTCAGATCTCTGCTGAAGGTGCTGGTTTTCCGCTACCCACCCTCCCTATTCCTGTCTTGTTGTTTAAATTTGGAGGCTTTTGCAGTTGCCTGCCCCCACTGTAGATTTGATCTGGGACACTCCCCCCAGTGCCATCTCTTTACCTCATTCTACCTAATAGACTCCTTCTGCACTTGTTTTTAGTCATTTTTAATTTAATTGCATTGTTTGGTCTAACATTGCTACATACTCAATTATGCTAGCTTGCGCTACATTTGAATTGTTTTTACTGCTGTTTTAGCTACTTTTCTGTATAAAAAAATAATCTAAGCCGTTTCCTACCTTTCCTGTAACTAGTGTAGTCCAGATTCAGATTTGCTGTATCCAGGACTATATGTAAGCTTCTGAGCCCCCCAAACATTCTGTGTTGGAAGGAAGCCTTCTAGCTTATCAGTGGGAGTGGTAAGCACTAGATAACCTATCTACCACATAAGGAGTGGTTCTGGCCCAGAAATTGTAGTTATTGGCCGTTTGGGGCAGTTTTTCCATATCTCTCAACTTTTTGATTTAAAAGCCCGCATTTGCATTTGTTTCCCCCCTTTCCTGTAACTACTTTAGTCCAGATACAGATTCTTAGTTTGAATTTGCTTATTCATGATCAGCACTTGTTCAGAACATGTTGTAAGCACTAAATAACCTACTAATTACTACAGCACTCAACCTTCCTCATTACCTAGAGGAAACGTTTTGGTACTTACTTTCCTCACTTGCTTAGAGAAAACCAGCTCTTGTACTCACTTTCCTCACTTGCTTAGAGGAAAATAGTTTTTTATTCAGGCATGTCCAAGGGTCAGCTCCCAGTGTTCTCTCCCTGTCTATCTGATAATTCTGGACATCTTGGGGCAATGTAGAAATTGCCTCATGTACACAGACAACCCACTCCTCCTACCACCCAACACTACAATCTGTGAGAGTTGCACTTATCTAGCCAAACTGGAGGTAAAGCTCTCTCAGACCAAGAATGAACTTGACAGTCAAGAAGAGAAGGTAAACACTTGCACCACACCACACTCATCACATAGTCTCACTAAATCTACACCACCAAAATTCAAACATAGAAACACAAAAACTTTCGCAGAGGCTCTCAATAATAATCTGCTCAAGCAACTGAGACCTCCAAAGCAGAAATTCAAGCAACTTCCACCCCCCCAACACAACCCAAGTGACACACAGCCTGCAGACTCAGTGTGCCACTCAACCACAGCCAATAAGGCAAAACAACATACCCAACACACTAATCATAGGTGACTCTATAGTCAGGCACACTGATGTCCCACTCACCAGGCTAAACAAGGAAAAGGTTACTGTCAGCTGCCTGTCGGGTGCCAGGATCTGCCACATAACCCACGCACTCAGGTCACTCCACAACAAGTACAACAAGTACAAATATGACTCTGTCATTGTCCATGTTGGTGTGAATGACCTGAGACGTACCTCCCTGGACTACATGAAAAGAGACATGGAAGAGCTCTCCGATCTTGAAACTCAGGCAGGTATGACCCTAGCCCTGAGTAGCATTCTGCCATCACCCAAGGACAAAATGATTGACTTCAACAATTGGCTAAGCTTCTGGTGTCTAAAGAGATCCAGTATCTGTCTGCCTGGGGTGACATGGTCGACAGACCACGATGCTTTGCCACAGATGGCCTGCACCTGTCACCCCCTATAGTGCCTTTTTTAGGCAAGGTTCAAATGACAAATTCACCACTGTAACAGGAACAGGCAAGCAAAAACTGAGGGTGATGCTACTCAATGCTAGAAGTCTAAATCTCAAATGCACTCACTCGAGGCACTTCTTAAAATGGAGAACATCGATATCTGTGCCGTGACTGAGACCTGATTCAAGGCTCCAGAGAGCACCCCTGCACTACCAGGCTATAACTCATACCACATTTTTCGGTCATGTAACCTGGACCGGAACACCAAAGCCGGAGGTGTGTCCATATTCATTAAGGATATCCACACCTCCATTCTAGTTGCTCAGTATAATGCAGCCGATGTTATCCAAGTGCAACTAACTCTGGGCAAAACTGCAATCCAAATTGGAACTTGCTACAGATCCACCACCATGCCCCAGGATTCCCACTTCTCTTTTCTTGATGTACTGGAAAATATTAGGGTTCAACCAAACACCCTAATAATGGGGGATTTCAACTACCCCACCATTAACTGGGAAAACTACTCATGTACCAACTCCTTCACTCAACGCTTTCTGAAATTCATAAACTCCAATGCCCTGGATCAACTTATCCACACCTGCACAAGGGGAAACAATATCCTAGATCTAGTCATTACCAACAAGAGTGACCGGTGTTCCACACCTGAAGTCAATGCCTCATTGGTCCGATCCAACCATGAGATAATTACCCTAGATATCCACATCCTGCCCCCACCCCCCATTAAGGAAACCACAGTAAAAAAAATTTCCAAAGCCAACTTCATGCTTCTTAACACAGAAGTGATGAAATTCATGACCCTCATGCAGATGAACAATACAGTTACGACTGCTGAATCCTATAAAATTGAACTTTATAAGCACTTACACGAGTGCATTGATTGTGCTATCCCAAACAGAACTAATACGCTATCCTCCAAAAAAAGGAAGCCAATCTGATGGTCCCCTGCCATAAACAAACTGTACAACAGAAGGAAGAAACTGTTGCAAAAGAGAGTAAAATCCCATGAGTGGAGGAGCTCCCTGGTCAGCCTCAGTAAGAAGCTACGATCCCTGATAAAATCCTCCAAAGCTAGTTATGAAAACAAAATCGGCACTGATTCTAAAGACAACCACAAAGCATTCTATAGCTATGTCAAGAATCTCAATGGCAACACTCAGATCTGCTCTCAGTTACAGCACAATGGCACTAAATATACAGACCCAACTGATATTGCCAACATCCTGGCAGATAGGTTCAGTGCTAACTTTACCCCCCTCTCACCCCCTAAAGAGCCCATCTCTATACTGGAAGAATGCAAAGTTCCTGTAATCACGGCTGCACAGGTAAAACACACTCTCCAAAGCAAAGACCAGAGCATCCATGGGACCAGACAACATCCCAGGCTGCATTCTACATGAACTATAGAACGAACTGGCACCCCACTTAAGTACCATGTTTGATCATAGCCTCACCTCAGGCTTTGTGCCCACTGAATGGTGCACAACGACAGTTATCCCACTCCACAAAAGGGGAGCCACCATGGACCCTGGGAACTACCGCCCCATTAGCCTGACTAGCCTGGTCTGCAAGGCTATGGAATGTATCATCATGGAACTTATAAACAAAGACATTGGTAATCTCCAAACTCTGGACCCCACCCAGTTTGGGTTTGGAAAATGCAGATCATGTCTCCTAAACCTGATAGACTTCTTTGAAGCAGTCACCAAAGCCGTAGACGAGGGTAAGGTGGTTCACACAGCCTATCTAGATCTTGCCAAGGCTTTCGACACCATCCCCCACTCTGGAATTATAGATAAACTCACTAAACTAGGTATAAATCCCTATGTCACAAGATGAGTTGCCAACTGGCTCACTGACAGAACCCACACTGTGAAAGTAGCAGACTCCAAATCCAACTTCAGACCAGTGACAAGTGGAGTACCACAGGGTTCAGTCCTGGGTCCTCTCCTGTTTGGTATTTACTTCTCTGAAGTACAGGCTAACACAGAAGGTATTTGGCTAATGAAGTTCGCAGATGACTGCAAACTAGGAGCCATAATCGAAACTCCTAAGGATGTGGACATCCTACAAAAGGGCCTCACTGAGACAGATGCCTGGTGTCAAAGTCATGGCCTCAAGCTCAATGCCAAAAAGTGCATTGTCATCCCGTTTGGTAAAAACTCTGTATCCATGAACTACAATATAGGCGGTAGTATACTTAACACCGAAAGTGTGATAAGAGACCTTGGGACACAGGTGGACAGTAGTCTCTCCTTTGATAATCACATCACCACAGTAGTCAGGAAATCCTTCTACGTGGCACACCTCATCACAAAAGGTTTCTCATCCAGAAAAAAAAGAGGTCATTGTTCCCCTCTACTCATCACTCATTAGACCCGTTATAGAGTACAATGCCCCTTTTGGTATGTACCTCACAAGACATCTACAACAACTGCAAAGGCCGCAGAAGTACCTCACAAAGAGGATTGCTGACCTCAAACAGATGCCCTATGCAGACAGTCTCAAAAAACTCTAGCTTTACTCCATCGCATACCACCTACTCAGAGGTGATCTCTGCCTAACATACAAAGCTATGTCAAATCCAGACCCGTTGGACATGCTCCACTTAAAGAAGTCCCAATCCCTCTGAGCTACACTCTCTAGGGACCTAAACCTTGTCACCACAATAGACAGAACATGCCGGAGGGATAGATTCCTCTCCCAGAGACTTCCCCTACTCTGGAATAAACTACCTACCTATATCAAACAAAGCTCCTCATTAGTACTCTTCAAGAAAAATCTTGATGATTGGATGGGAAATAGGAAATTCATCCCAGGGATCACTTCTGTGGCTCTGCTCGGCAGTAGCACAGGAAAATAATTTTCTTGGGTGGCAAAAGCCAGGATACCTTTTTGGCTGGGCTTGTATAGGCCCTAGGACCGATAGTCTAGTACCTACCTATGAACCTATGAACCTGAATTAAGGGGCATGAAATCTCCCATTGAATGTAAAAGGGCCTTTTCTAAGCACTTGCACAGGAAAGTGAGTTTTAAGGGGAGGGGATTTTAAAAATAATTTAGAAATGAGAGAGATAACATGGCAGTCAAAGCTTAAGGTGAGCGAAATGGTACTTTTAATCTAAAGTGCTTTTTTTAGGGACAATGGTCAATCTTGCCATTTTCTGTCAAGCAGCATCCTACCTTTAACACGACAGTCATCCTGCAATGTTGAATTCTAACAGCATGCTAGCTCCAGCATGGCGGTCATTCCGTACTTGGTAATCTAAATGTTGCCCTGCATGTTTTCTAAAATGTTGAAATTCAAATTAGAATTAATATATATATATATATATATATATATATAATATATATATTATATATATATATATTATATATATATATATATATATATATATATATATATATACCAAAAATATTGTAAAAAACTCTGGTTTTACTGTTAACTCCCTGCAAGGTTTCTCTGTACATAAGAATCGATAATAAGGATAAGGTGATAGCTAACTTGAAATAAGATGAAACTAAGATAACACTTGTTATACTTTCTGAAAAGGGCAATTAGCCTACTTCAGAAAATCCTCAAAGGGTCATGGAAAACATTATTTCAAGTAGAATGTATGCCATTTTAAACATGCTCATTTCAGCTGAGGTTATTTTGATAGGAGAAGAAACAAGCTGCAACATGGTGGCTCAGGGCTAAAATCCCTGCTTGGTAGATTCTTGTCTCTGGAGTTCAATCCCGACTGCATGGGTTTCTGTAGATTCTCGCCATAATGATTTGTTGTGTGTAGTCTACTTTTCTCTCTCATGTTGTAAAGCATGCTAGCTGATTAGCTACACTAAATTGTCTATACACACACGCACACACACACACACACATATGTGTGTATATATATAAATGTGCATGCATATATATATATTCATTAAAATATATAAATTAATTATTTTAATTAATTTTAAAATGAATAAAATAAGATAAAAGTTGATTCTTTATTAGACCCATCATTCTTATACAAATTACTAAATTAATGGTATTGAGTCAATATTTAGAGTGGATTTTAATGATTTAAAAAACTGAATTTCTTTCCTTTCTTTTTTATGCAAATATTTCTATTTATATCTTCCACTAAGTCTTTGCTAAATCCCCTGTAAATACATTTTCTAAAAATAAAAATTTAGAAGTAACAGGTTCATCTTCAATAATAGAAATTACATTTTAATAATACAAATGACTATTTCAGTATGTGAAAAGTTTTATTCTGTCACTACCATTAAAAAGGCATTTAAAGTAACCTGATTTCACAAACTTTTTTAATTCATCTTAATTTCTGAAGGAGGAGGAGGCCATTGACTTCTAGCTTTACCAAGAGAACAGGACTGCACCATTATCTGAACTACCACATAGTGATAAACTCCATAATTTGTTAATATTGCCTCACCAATTAAAAACATGCAGTGAAACAAAATGTAGATGCATTTCTTGCATTAGCTCTGTCAACCTGCATTTCTAGTAATTTTGATACAGTTTTATTTTTCTATAACATGTATTGAGCACTATGGAATTAATTACTTGTGATTAATTTTCTTTAACTTTAATGACTGCTTCCAATGTGCTGACCTCCAAGAATATTGTATTTATTCTGATGACTAGGGGGAAATAATACTAGCAGTATTAAATGATAACTGGCCAGTACTAGGAGTAATACTTGGAGCAAAAGTAAATAAAAGATGCTACAAAAATCAGAACATTTTCCAAAATACTGTAGTATCACATTACGGACTCAATGATAACTACTCTTTTTATATGAATGGTCTACTATGCATATAATTTCCATTTTTTTGCCATCACTCAAGACTTTAAATGCTTTATAGTATAGGAAAGCACTGCCTTCTGCTGTCGAACTCCAAGTTGTTTCCCCATAAAGAATAATAAAGTGATACTTCATAATGTAATTGCCACAAGAAAGGCTGACACATAGTTGATTGACATGCTTAAAAATTAGCATACAGGTGTAAACAACAGCTGAAGCAACCCCAAAATAATTTGTAGGTTACCTATATTTCATAACCTATATTTCATAATATGGATGCCGCGGTGGTACGGTGGTAGCATTGTTACATAACAGCAAGAGGTTCTCCCATTCAATTCTCGGCTGGGCTTGGGAGTGCCTTCTGTGTGGAGTCTGCATGTCCTCCCCACGGTTGGGTAGCGTTCGAAAAACATGCGTGCGTAATGGGCGTACCTTCATTGAAGGTTGAGTGTCAAGCTGGCACCTCGGCATTTCATAAAAATCTACTGCCAATCATTAGTGGACCGGAGTTCCGCTGTGGCGACCCCTTACCGGGAAAAGCCGAAAGACAAACAACAACAACCTATTTTATTATTATTTATTTAACATTTGTTGACCGGGCTAGTCTAGCTGGATATATGTCCATTTTCAGTAGAGGCCCTGGGAGAAAAGCTCCACAAAGAACAGTCAATTTAAAACAAATCAAAGTTTTTGGGCATGTATAGACAAAAAGACATAGATAATAGTTTACAAGTGACAACAATACAGCAAAAATACAAAGAAAAAAAATACAAACTTTTTTTTTTTTTTTTTTTTAGGAAAGTACAAGGAGTAGGGAGGGGAGTAATAGTGGAAGAAAAGACACAAGGAAAGTGGGGAGAGAAATGCAGAGAGGTTTGGAAAAAGTAAGGTAGAAAAGAGAAGTAATATCTAATAAAAGGATCTTGGAGTAGGTAGTTCATAGTAAGATTTAAGTGACCTAAGGAATGAGAAGAGAGTAAGGAGGGTATGCTTAGGAAGTGAGAAATAGTGATAAAAAGGAGGAGAGATTTTAGTCTGGGTTGCTGCATGGGCAGAGCCAGTGGTTAGTAAGATGAAGTTTGAGCTTCTTTTTGAAGAGTGAGGAAGAGGAGATCATAGTGAGGTCCGTAGGAAGAAGGTTCCAACTTTTCCCCACTGTGTAGGAGAAAAGTGAGTCACCTGCTTTGTTATTAGATTTGTGTATGGATACTAAAGGTTTGTGTGAAGAGCAAAGGTTAGAAAGATTTTTATAGGGACTAATAAGTTTGGTAAGGATAGGAGTTTTTTCAGGGAAGTAAAGGATTTTTTGGGTGATTATAAATTGCTGAGATAAAAGCTGATTATCAAGTTCAAGCCAGCCAAGTTGTTTTAAATTTAGGCAATGGTGAGATCTAAAAGGGGAGCTGGTAGCAAATCTGGCTATATTATTGTAGGAGGTAGTTAATTTGTTCAGGTTAGTTTTAGATAGATTTGTGAATAAAGGTGATGCATACAAGAGAGTAGAGATAAGATAGGTGTGAGCAATGGTAATTCTGGCTGTAGGAGTAAGAAAAGGCTTGATTTTGTAGAAGGAGCCAAGCTTTTTGTTAATAGATTTAATAGTGGTATTAATATGAGTGTCATAGTTTAGGCAATGATAGTAACACCTAAAAGTTTGGTTGTTGTGTCAGGAGATATGACTGTGCCGTTTTTAGATATGATGGAGAAGAGGAGTGGTGGAGATTTATGTGTGGGTGTGAACAACAAAAGTTTAGTTTTTTTAGGGTTAAGGAGGAGACATCGCTGTAAAAAACACTCTTCCACAAGCTGAAATACATTTTGGGTGAGAGATTGAAGTTCAGATGGGTTAGAGGCTGAGGAGACTAAGGTGGAGTCATCTGCATACTGAATGGTTACGGCTTGGGGGATGCTAGAAGCAAGATCATTGATAAATATGGAAAATAAAAGGGGACCTAAGATAGATCCTTGGGGGACTCCAAGGGAGACAGGAAGAGGGGAGGATAGAGTGTTTTCCCAGAGGACTGCCTGTTTTCGATTGTCTAGGTAAGACTTAAACCATTGTAGTGTCAGAGCGTCAAGTGAGAGTGATTTCAGAAGATTCAAGAGTATTTGATGATTAACCATGGTTACCAAGGTAATAATTTACTATTCCCATTATGTTGCTGTAAAAGTGGACTGCAACAGGATTACCTGTAGATGCATTTTTAATATCACATGCATTGGTAACCTCTATAAATAAATAGGAATAATAATTATGTAGTGTATGGTCTTAGATGTCCTTGTAATAAATATTACATAGGTCAGACCCTGAAACATGTACATAAACATATTCAGGAACATATTAGAGATATTAAAAATGCATCTACAGGTAATCCTGTTGCAGTCCACTTTTACAGCAACATAATGGGAATAGTAAATTATTACCTTTTTTATTATGTATTGCCATGAAAATCAAGATTTATTCCTTAACATATCTGACATTCTTCTGAGAAAATAGGCATGGTACATCTTCTCTTATAATACTCTTAGTCATGCAAGTCTTTAATAATGAATTATTAATGAAATATTTAGTATAAGTGTTCTGTGGAAATGTATCTTTTAAGAATTAAATGATGCTGATTGATTCATTTGCAGTGCTCTCCCATTGGCTTTGTGCTTCCCTTTGCTGCTTTATATACAGGAGAATTTGTATTTTAGAAAATTGGAAGGCAGTGTATCGAAGTGAAAGTTCTTTGTATTTAAACAGAAATTTGCAGAGGTCATCAATGTGTGTAATATTATGAATTAATGGTGAAATGTTGGTAATCTGAGAATTAGTGCACAGAGAATGCGATTATGACTCTTTTGTACCTATATTTTATAACCTGGAGGCTATACAGTATTTGTGTGGCAATCACTATTTACATTTAAATGTGAATAAAAAGAGATTGCTATGATTTGGGACAATGAGATGTCAATCTATATACTATTGTCATGGAAATAATACCAATTCATGGAGGTCTTGAACAACTAGACCTAAGTGATAAAGTAAGTTGCCTGTTTTTTTGCTTGATTATACTATTTACTGCACTTTTTATTCTCTGCTGCTTACTTTAATACTGTATTTATATACTGTGTACTAAACTGCACTGTTGTACTGCAAGTGTCTGCCCTACTGTGCCTGTTAAATCATATTTTATTGCTATTTTCACTGTTTGGTAAGTATTTGTTGGTACCTTTCACTGTTGCAAAGCAATTAGCTCTGCTAGTTCTGGTTTCCCACCAAGCAGTGTTAAAATAACTGATTTGTTTGCTGTTTAAAACATTCTTTAGACTCCCCTTGCTGTTTTTTCTGCTGTTTAAACATTTTTTTAGTGTCTCACTGCTATTTTTCTGCTGTGTTAAACATTTCTCTAGTGTTTCCAACCTAAACTAGTCTAGCAAGTAGTTGTAGCATAGTCCAGGTATTTGTTTGATTCATTTGGGTGTGTTTGTAGTGGCTGTTTGTTCCGAGCACATTTTCCAGGCCATCTTTGATTGGAAGGACCTTTTTGCACTCTAGTGAGAGAAGTGTGCTGACTGAAACCTGTCTGCTGAAGGGTGGTTGATCTGGAACTTGGAGTAAGCATCCTCATTGGTCATTTTGAACCTTTTTAAACATTTTTTAAGTTTTTAACTTCTGGTATTTAAGCCCCTCCTTTGAGTGGGTTTCATACCTCTCAACTGTACAGATTTTCACAGAATGTCCAGATTTTTGCCTCATATTTCTGGTCCGCTTTTCATAAAATTGTAGTTTTCTAGCAAATGATTGGCAAATTATTGAAGTCTAAGGTCAAAAAATAATGACAGTCATTTCAGTTTGGACTTCATATCCTTCAGAAAATTCATTCTGATGCAAAACCTGTTAGTCTATCAAATTTCTGAGTTTGTAAGAGCAATATTTAAAAAGTGTCCCTATTTTTGAGCCTTTATCCTCCCATTATTTATGGCTTTGTCCAGATTTTTTGCTCTAAGAGGTTGAGAGGGATGATGGATTTCTGCTTGTTTGCCCGGCATGCAACAACACTCACTGCCATGCAATTGTGCGCCATAGCAGGACAGACAAATTCAACAATTTTTCCCATAGATACAACTGTAGCACATTAGTGTAGTCCTCATCCTTAGTACTTTCCTGGTCTAGGAAATACTGCTACTGAGCTCTGACCTATTAAACCACCAGAAAACCCAGCAGAAATATCCATCCACTGAACACCTCCTTGATCGGTCCTGAAACCACCCCCACTGTTCTGATAACATTCTTCAACCTAGCCTTATGGAGAGTTGGACTACCCTTGTTTCTCTTACTAACCTTATTGATTTGGGTCTCCTGAGGCAGTGTAGCAATTGTTTCATGTACACTGACAAGCCTCTACTAATAATTCACTCTAGTACAGAGTGTAAGAGATGTATCTACACCAAGAATCTTGAATCCCTGCTCTCTCACACTCAAAACAGTAGCACTGAAGTAGTTGTCATCTTACCCACCACTACTCATGCACATAGTGCCATTACTCATACACACAGTATGTAACAAATACAAAAATCAAAATACGTTGAAGTTCTCTGAAAAAACTTACGAAAACACCAAAGACCTCCAAAACACAAGACTGCTGCAATTAACAAAGTACCCATGACACATAGTAACACCAGTGTCTCATCTACCAAGCCCATAAGGTATAACACTCAAAAAACAACTTTTCTTGTCATTGGAGACTCCATAGTGAGACACACAGATATCACACTCACCAGGTTGGAAAACGAGAAAGTTACAGTCAGTTGCCTGCCTGGTACCAGGATTTGTCAGATCGTGCATGCACTCAGGTCTCTCAGCAAGGAGTACCATTATGACTCTGTCACAGTTCATGTTGGAGTGAATGACCTGAGATGTGCCTCACTGGACTATATGAATAGAGACATGATTGAGCTCTCTGAGTTTGTGTCCCAGGAAGGTATGTCCCTAGCCTTGAGCAGCATACAACCCTCACCTAGAATGATGCCACAGTATAAACAAAAAAATTATTGATTTCAATAATTGGCTTAGTTTTTGGTGTCATTCAATGTGGCTCCAGTTACTGTCAGCCTGAGAAGTCATGGTCGACAAACCTTACTGCTTTGCCAGAGACAGCTTGCACCTGGCACCACTAGGCTTTCAGCTGCTGGCAAGGGCTCTTGCCTCCCTCATAGTGCCTTTTTAGGCAAGGTTACGAAAACAAACTTACTGACATGAAATTTGCCAATCATAACAAAATAAGGGTTATGCTGCTAAACGCTAGGAGCTTAAACGAAAAACTGCACAGGCTGGAAGCACTTTTATCACTGGGAGATGTAGATGTCTGCAGTCATAGAAATCTGGTTCAAGGCCTCAAAGAGTACCCCGGCCTTGCAAGGCTGCAAAGCCTTCTACACCTTCAGACCACAAAACAAACATGTGGGAACCAAAGGAGGTGGTGTTTCTATCTATATTAGAGATAAATTCACCTCCCATCTAATTAGAATGGACAGCTCCATGGAATTACTCCAAGTTCAGGTTACTATGTGTAAAACCTCCCATTCAAGTCATAGCCAGTTATAGATCCCCCTCCATGGGTCATGACACAAACACATAGCCTACCTGATAAACTGGAGTTATTCCAAATATTCCCGAACATTCTGGTTATGGGGGATTTCAATTATCCCGTCATCAATTGGGAAACCTACTCTAGCCCTAACTCACTAGCACAAGTTCTTTAACTTTGTTAACCCAAATGTCCTGGAACAAATTATTTATATCCCAACAAGAGGAACATACATACTAGATCTAGTCCTCACTAACATGTCAAATAGATGCACTGCAGCACCTGTTGGACCCTCATTAGTTAATTATGACCACAAATCAGTCACCTTCGAGCTAACAGCAGAACTCACAAAGGGTGAAGTCAAAGTAAAAAATTTTACCAAGGCAAACTATACCCTCCTAGGGGAAGGCATAAATGCATTCCAAGCTGAACCTCCAGCTGGAAGTGGTAACTACACCGAAGCTTACACTAAAGCTCTTTTCAATTACTTGTATAAATGCATAAACTCAGCTGTTCCAAAAATATTCAAAGCCAGATCCCCAAGTAAAAGCAAGCCTCTATGGTGGACATCCAACATCAACAAACTTTACAATGAATGCAAAAAGTTGCTGTCCAAGAAAACAAAGACAAAGCCCCAGCAATGGAAAAGCACCCTCCACAGTCTCAACAGGCAAATAGTTCAACATGTCAAATCCTCTAAGGGCATCTTTGAATAAAACTTAGCAAGCACAGCCAAGGATAACATTAAGGCTTTTTGCAGCTACATACCTAACCTAAAAGGTAGGTCCCAAACATGTGCTGAACTTGTGACTGACAGTATCACACAAATTGACCCCGCAGAGATAGCAAACCTGCTAGTGGATGTTTGGTGAAAATGTCACTCCCTTATCCCAGCCAAACCTTTCACAAACCTTGCCCCCAACTCCCCCCCAACCCTACATATCTGAAGAGCATGTCATTAAAGCCTTGTCCAAGGCAGAAACCACAGCCTATATGGGACCAGATGACATCCCATGCTGCTTCTAAACAGGCTAAAACATGAGCTAGCATCACCATTAAGTACCTTTTCATTCATAGCCTAACCACAGGCTTTGTTCCTGTGGAATGGAGAACACAACAGTTATTCCCATCTTCAATGGTAGCATAGCAATAGACCTGTGGAATTATAGACCCATACGTCTGATCAGCCTCATTTGTAAGGCCATAGAATGCATCATTATGGACTTCATAAATAAAGACATCAGTGACCTGCAAACCCTGGATCCAACCCAATTTGGCTTCATCAAGGGCAGATCCTGCCTGTTAAATCTGGTGAATTTCTTCAGAAATGTGACCAGGGCCATCGATAAGGGCAAATTTGTGTACACAGCATTCCTAGACGTGACAAAGGCTTTTGACACAATCCCACACTCAGGTATTACCGATAAACTTAGCAAATTGAATGTACACCCCTTTGTTGTAAGATGGGTTGCCATCTTGCTCACAACCAGCAGATCTGTCACCATAAGGGTGCCTCAAGGGTCAGTGCTGGACTCCCTATTGTTTGGAATATACTTCTCCTAAGTTCAGGACAAAACTAAAGGGTTGTGGCTGACCAAGTATGTAGGTGACTGCAAACTATGTGCAATTACTGAATCCCCAAATTATGCTAGTATACTTCAGGAGAGTCTTAAGATGACCAACAACTAGTGTCTTAGTCACGGTCTCAAACTAAATGCAAAGAAATATATCATCATTCCCCTTGGAAAAAACAATGTCCCTTTCCACTGTCAAATCAACAACAATACCCTAAATACCTATGAAGTGGTTAGTGATCTAGGATCACAAATTGACTGTGACCTTAACTTTGACGACCATGTGTCTACTGTAGTAAGGATTGCTTCTATGTATCATACAACCCCTCTATACTCATCACTAATCAGGCCCATAATTGAGCATAACACCCTGTTTGGCTTGTACTGTAGAAAACACCTGTATCAATTGGAGAGACCTCAGAGGGTTCTAACAAAGAAGATCAAGGGACTACAGCACATGACCTACACAGACTGACTAAAGTCCCTGTCACTATACTCTGTACTGTATAAACTTCTTCAGGGAGACTTATGCCTGGCTTATGGAGCAATCTCAGACACAAACCTAATACACTTGTTGCACATCCATAAATCAAACAGGACTACAGCTACACATTCCAGGGACCTAAATATGGCCTGCAACTTAAGTAGGACATGCTGCAGGGACAGATTTGTCTCCCAGAAACTGCTGGGTCTTTGGAATAGGCTACTAATTCATGTGAAGCAGAACACCTCTATGACAATGTTCAAAAGGAACCTGGATGAGTGGATGGGATAGCGTCCACAACCCTCCTGGACATGGGCACTCATTACTAAATACAATCCTGGGTATTGATGTGCATATTAATGGTATTATATTGGGATGAAATGGCTAGGCTTGAAATGACCACTGGGTTGATAGCCTAGTAAACTCCTATGATCCTATGATCCTAAGTAACTAATAAGTAACTAATAAGCTGAACTGTAATAAGCTCATTGAACAAGCGTGTAATGAAACTAAAACAAAATTATAATGCACTTTTAGATACGTACATAATACAGTCCAGAATTAATATAAGGCGAAGTGACTAGGGGGTTGTTTGGGCAGCACAGTGGCACAGCAGATATCATTGTCACTTCACATCAAGATGTTTCCCAGTTCAATTCTCAGCTGAGGTGCCATCTGTGCAGAACCTGCATGTCCTCCCTGTCTTCGTGTGGGTTTCTTCCAGGTTCTCTGGATTCCTCCCACATTCCAAAGACATGCAGTAGGTGAATTGGACACTCTAAAATTGGACACTCTAAATTGGCCAGAGATGTAAGTTGGTGTGCAAGTGTGTGGTGTGGAAGAGCTACCACGGCAGGGCTAGCCACTAAGTGGTATAAACCTTAGCTTCAGAGTTCAGGGGTTGTGGATGGATGGATAGATGGATGAATGGACTGGGGGGGTATTGATAATAACAAAATTAACAACATAGCATGCGCCTATGTTTACATCTTATGAGTTTGACAGCAAATATTGTGAGGTTATTTATGGTTACCTTACCTTGTAACATTCAGAATGCAATGACAAGTTACAGAGAGACACATTTTAGCATATAGTCTAGGGTTGCCAACCATCCTGTTCTTCCCAGGATGTCCTGAATTTGGCCATCTGTGTCCTGTGTCGTGGGAAGGACTTTCCCAGGACACCATATGTCCTGTTTTGGCACAGCTTAGCACAAGTTACTATAACTTACTAAGTTTTCTCATAATCACTGTTTAAGTAATGTGCGGTAAGTCAAGTGATATCAACATCAGAACTGTGGTTGCCTGCCCACACCATCTCGCCCAAATCATTAGACCTCAATTCCCACTGCAATTTGCTGACAGCCCTATAGGCCCATTTGTCATGCATGTAAGCTGTTCCTTTACAAAATTACAACTGAGCCTGTCATGGAGGAGCCCAGTCTGCTGGCTGGTGTTCTTACTCGCCAGCGCAACAACCTGTCAGCAGCATTGGTAACTTGTTCCAATGAAATGAATAACAGTGTGATAATTGACACATTATATTATCCACTTATAATGCTGTTTACTTGAGAAAAATGTAAAACCAGCAAAAGACTAAAGGCAGCCAGCCCAGCCATAATAACCTGAGATGCAGTGGCGCATCTGCACCGTGACCGTCCGGATCTGGAACCTGTTTTTTTAGCAGAATATTTCTGCAGTGTAATGATGCTTGGGGCTCTTGTACAAAGTAGCTGTTCCTGGTTGTAACCCTCAGTGATGGGAAGTCTACCACAGAAACTGAGCACTCAGTTTGCCGAAAGGTAAGGTAGTAACGTATAAACGCATTGCTCTGCCTATACAGTCTTACATATACGTTTGTGTGACATAAAGCATATAAGGTTAACACAGCTTTCTGAAGAAGTAAGTCAGGGGTAGCCAGGTAGGGGATTTGTGAGTTGAAGATACAGCATATTAAGCAAGTGTCTCCTTTAACTTGCTGGTGTCAAAACTAGTTCATTTGTTTTCTTCTGTTTGTACTGCGTGTCCTAAGGATGGAAGTGTGCCAGACGTTAACCTCAGGTCCTCACCCAAGCTGCTAAACATATGTGCACAGCAGAAAACACTAGTCTTTATTTTTAACTTGAGCAGCGTGGGTGTGGACAAAACTAACCTCGTCACACTCGCACTTCATTGTACAGTGTATCACGGGAAACCTGATTTGCATTTGACTTTTTTTTTTTTTCAATTTATTGTTTATTATTTTTGCAGACAAAAAATGCTTAGCCTAGAAGAAACATCTGCAAGCTCACTTGCAGCAATGGTCATTCTGACAGCACTGAAACAGTCAGCAAGCGATTATTTCATTATTATGCATTTATTTACGTGTTTGGTTACTTATTAAATATAAAAACCTGGTTAACAATGAGTTATTTTTTGACTGCACCTGCACCTTCTGTACTAAAGTTACTTGTTTTCATATGACTGTAATTTGTATTCAAACATAACTGACACTTTTTTAAGTTGTCAAGGATAAGTTCTTACTGCTAACCAACTGTCTGCGTCACGGATTTTTAAGTTAGAAAAAATTGCCTTCGTAATTGCTATAGTGAGGGGTACAGAGCTACCTTGAGTGAACTTTATTCTTTGCCTCCAAATCAGAACTAATCTACTAGGTGATTCAGTTTTGTGCACAATTTTACTGTTTTTTTGTTTTTTTTTTCAAAACGTGTCCACAGTATTATGCTTGTGAGTGTGTATTATATCATTATCTTCCAAAATTAGATGTTTTATTAGGATATATTGGGTCATCAGGTGACTGTGTATGAATTGTTGTAACGAGGCTGACTGAAAAATGTACCGTTTGTCCAGATGTACTCTAAAAGTGCACATTATTAATGCCTATAGTGAATTGGGATTTGCAATGGGGATAGCAGAAGCAGAGTCGATTGTGCACTGAAAATAAGATCTGGACTAGACTGCTTTGTAAAAACCTGAATGTTCTCTCAGGCACATAAATGCGCATTTGTGTTAAACATATTATAACAGGGTGACACTGTCATTGTTGTATCTGGCTGAGCAGGCATTCCAAGGATGCTGCAAATAAGCTTACAGTAGTTGGAGAAAGACAGCCCTGGGAAAGCTCATTGGCTAGAAAGTAGAACCGCGTGAGTAAGAGCGTGAGGCTATAGGGTCTTAACGAAGAGTTTGCGTGAAGTGCGGGACTTTCCACAACTTCCCCTTTGTCAAATGGATGCTTCACCCTTACTAAAACCTGATGTTGTAGTCTGAAGCAATGTTTTTGCATAGCAGTTACACAGTCTGATATTGTTAGCTGATCTACTTGTGGGTTCACTGGAAATGGATACAAGTTATGCAACTGAAGGTAGCACGAGTAGCGCAGAAATTGACGGAGAATGTAATGATTTGCCAAACACTCCTCCACCTAAAAAGCAAAGAGGTTGTCACAGTATCATCAAGAATGGCAGACAGAATTTTCCTGCTGTGAAAAATTTCAGGGCAATGTCTTCACAGCTGAATGCACACTGTGTAAGAAGGAGGTTTCGGTTGCTTATGGTGGAAAAGGTGACACAGTAAATCATAGCTGTTCGAAAAGTCATCAGAACGCTCAGATTGCTGCAAACACTGCTGCCATTGATATTTTTTTCAAGAAGAAGTCAACGACAGTAACAGGAGTTGACACGTAGGCAACGGTTGCAGAACTCGTGCGTGTTTACCACACTATACGTCACCACATCTCTCACAATGCTGCTGACTGTGGTGCTAAACTGGACCATTTGTTATATCAAGACTCAGCTACTGTTAGAAAGACACAATGTGGTCACGCAAAAGCAGAAGCACTGGTGACTGATGTCCTTGGCCCAAAGTCAGTGGAGTCCTTTATGAAAGACATTACTGGTGACAATTCTATTCGATATTCTGTGTCAACTGATGCATCTAATCTCAAGAACAGAAAAATGTTTCCTGTCTGCATTCAATATTTTACTGTTGAAACTGGTTTAAGTAAAAAGCTTTTAGACTTTGTTGAGCTGAATGACGAGCATTCTACCTCTATCGCAGGCATGCTAGTTAAAGTTCTTTCAGATAATGTCCTTGATATTGCATGCATGTCTTCTTATTCAGCTGATAACACAAGTGTGAGCTATGGTGCAAAGCAGTCTGTGTTTACTGAGCTGTTGAAAAGAAATAGTAATATTCTGAAGACAAACTGCAATGCTCATGTGATACACAGTGCCTTGAAAAAATTAATTGATGAACTTGATTGTGATGTAGAAACAATGGTTTCCAGCATTTACAGTCATTTCAGTGTATCTGCTAATAGGAGAGCCCAGTTGCAACATTTTTTTTGACTTTGTGTGCTTAGAATATCTCAAGTTGTTGAGGCATGTACCAACAAGATGGTTGTCTCTGGGTCCAGTTACTGACAGATTACTTGATTCATGGCCTGCCATTGTGTCCTACTTTGCATTTCTCAGTGAAGACTGCCCAAAGAGAGTTCGTATGCATCTGGGAATAGAAAATAATATGCAAAACTGTGAAGCAGTAGAGGCAAACATTAAAAAGAATACGTATGTTTTGTCCAGAACATTTGCAATTTGTTTGAGGTGTCGGTCCAGAAAGTGGAGAGGCAAGATTTTACATTGCTTTAGCTCTTGCCTGTAATGCTGCAACTGAAAACTAAAATTGAGTCATGCATAACTGATATATTTTTCGGACACAAAGCACAAACTATACTTGAGAATGAGGACATATAACCTCATACAGTGCATCTTGCAACACAATTTTTTGGCAGCTCTAGAAAAGTCTTTGGCATACCTGAACAAATGGTTCAATTTCTCAGATGGCAGCATTGCGTGTGTGATGGATCAAATATCTCTAAATACAGAAGTAGCATTTCAATCCTTTTGAAATGCAAGCACTGTCATGGGCCTGACAACAAAGGACATCGATTCAATCATGCTTTATAATGAGTTTTGTGCAGCAAGGCATGCTTTGTCCAATATTGTTGCTAATTCAACTGCTACTCCATGCACTAAATGGCAGGAATTTTTTGCAGGTGCCCATGATAGTGCAACTTTTCCAATGAACACGGTAGCCTAGTACCTAGCTATGAGCCTATATTGGATAGGAAATAGAAAATTCACCCCAGGGATCACTTCTGTGGCTCTGCTCGACAGTGGCACAGGAAAATAATTTTCTTGGGTGGCAAAAGCCAGGGTACCTTTTTGGCTGGGCTTGTATAAGCCCTAGGGCCGATAGCCTACTACCTACCTATGAACCTAAGATTGTATCAGCCACATTGTCATTACCAGGCAGCAATGCCTTCCCTGAGAGGGTGTTTTCTTTAATGAATGCAAAGTGGTGTGCAGACTGAAACAAGGCCACTCTAGCACTAATCAAAGCAAAACTGCGAGGGTAATCTAGATCTCGCCAAGGCTTTCAACACCATCCCCCACTATAGAATTATAGACAAGCTCACTAAACTAGGTATAAATCCCTATGTCACAAGATGGGTTGCCAACTGGCTCACAGACAGAACCCACACTGTGAAAGCAGCAGACTCCAAATCCGAGTTCAGACCAGTTGAAAAGTGGAGTACCACAGGGTTCGGTCCTGGGTCCTCTCCTGTTTGGTATCTACTTCTCTGAAGTACAGACTAACACAGAAGGTCTTTGGCTAACAAAGTTTGCAGATGACTGCAAACTAGGAGCCATAATCGAAACTCCTAATGATGTGGACATACTACAAAAGGACCTCACTGAGACAGATGCCTGGTGTCAAAGCCATGGCCTGAAGCTCAATGCCAAAAAGTGTATTGTCATCCCCTTTGGTAAAAACTCTGTACACATGAGCTACCACATAGCTGGTAGTCTACTTAATGCCGAAAATGTGATAAGTGACCATGGGACACAGGTGGACAGTAGTCTCTCCTTTGATAATCACATTGCCACACTGGTCAGGAAATCCTTCTACGTGGCACACCTCATCACAAAAGGTTTCTCATCCAGAAAAGAAGTGGTCATTATTTGCCTCTACTCATCACTCATTAGACCCATTATAGAGTACAACACCCTTTTTGGTATGTACCTCACAAGACATCTACAACAACTGGAAAGGCCACAGAAATACCTCACAAAGAGGATTACTGGCCTCAAACAGATGCCCTATGCAGACCGTCTCAAAAAATTCCAGCTTTACTCCGTCACATATCGCCTACTCAGAGGCGATCTCTGCCTAACATACAAAGCTATGTCAAACCCAGAGCTGTTGGACATGCTCCACTTAAAGAAATCCCAATCCCTCCGAGCTACACGCTCTAGGGATCTAAACCTTGTCACCACAATAAACAGAACATGCTGGAGGGATAGATTCCTGTCCCAGAGACTTCCCATACTCTGGAACAGACTACCTATCTATGTCAAGCAGAGCTCCTCATTAGCACTCTAAAAGAAAAAATCTTGATGATTGGATAGGAAATAGGAAATTCACCCCAGGGATCACTTCTGTGGCTCTACTCGACAGGGGCACAGGAAAATACTTTTCTTGGGTAGCGAAAGCCAAGGTACATTTTTGGCTAGGCTTATATAGGCCCTAGGGCCAATAGTCTAGTAAGTACCTATGAACCTATGAACCTATGAATGAATGAATGGACCGTACAATACAAACACTGAGTTATCAAACATGTCACCCTTTGATAGATGTTTAAGGCCATATATTATCTTGTTTACTTACAATAAAGATACAGTGACAAAGCAAGGGACCAGAGGATATGAAATACAGTCAGTGACTACAGGCAATGAATTTCTATTCAGTTTGTTGTACAGCTGCAATATAAAGTCTTATATCTGAGGGCAGAATTTTCACTGTCTTGGAATATAGAAATCTCATTCAGATGTAATGCTGTGTTGACCACTTGAAAAACAACATCTGTAAACTAACAACTGTTGTATACAAAGGAGATGGTGACAGGTAGGTGATAGTGTGTGTATATATATATATAATATAGAGAGAGAGAGAGAGAGAGAGATACATTCTATAGAAAGAGACGTGCGCACATGTTTGGACAGAAAAAGGGAGAGAAGAGAGATAGAAGGGAGACAGAATGTCAGCAACTCTGTATCACATAAATATGGAGATTTACATATGTAATTTTTGAGAATTTATAAAGGACAAATACAAAGAAATGTTCCACACCTGAGCTAACACAGAAAATAAATAAAAAAAAATAATCACTAAAGTTGAACATACTGTTTTTTTTCATGTTATGAGGAACTTCAGTTTACTACATTTTATTTAATATCTCAGGTAAGACCTAAAACAATGACATTGATAATTGGCTTTCAAAAGCAATGCGAATATATACATTTTTTTTGCATGGCTGTAATACTGTGCCTATTGGAACTTCCTTTATCAGTGCTTCAAATAAAACCTCAGATCCTTAACTTCCTTACAAGGGTAATTCTTACTCCAGGCAGAATTATAGATCAGAATGATGCAAAACATAATTCTTGTTATATATTCCACTTACATCTCTTCCTGGATGTCCATGCTTCCCCTCAATTCCTGGCTTACCCTAAAAAGCAAAATATTTTTACCATGAATATATTTCTTAAATACAAAATACACTGATGATAATGAATTAAAATCTTGTTTTAAAGGTGCTTTATGCTTCTCAATAAAATGTTCCAATATATTAATGCTACTGTAGTATGATTTGTTTTTAGAATATTTGATAGAAAAACTAAAATGACTCTTTAAACTCATGAAATGCAAAATCTAAATGTATGATCTTAATTGATTGATTCACATCAAGATCCAGCAATGTGAATCTATAATACCTGCTCTTTGCTTCAAACCTGAATGAAGAAATAGTAGATAGTAACAAAATCCAATTAGTGCAGCAGGTTGAAAACTAGATGAAACAAATATGATGTACAAATAAAACCTGTTTGGTGCAACAAGAGTCCAACAAGCTCAATACATCATGATTTAGTACTTTTAAAGCACCAGCCTGATCAATGAAGTTTTTTATACAACAGGCAATCACCCACATAAAGACGAAAGTACAATGAGCAAATGGAAACAACAGGAGGTGAATTAGTTAGAAAAACTCAGAACAAATAGCAGCTATAGGCTTGAACTTACTCATCTAATTTCCAAAGGCATCTCTTCTAGATGCAACAAAGTCTCAATTTTCCTTTATTTCTACAACATCATAGGATCATAGGAGGTTACTAGGCTAATGACCCTAGGGCCCTTACAAGCCTAGCCAAGTTTTACCCTTATTTCCATGATCAGCACCTATCATCCCTGTCCAAGAGAGACATAGGTAAAACCCCTCGGGTGAATTTACAGTTACCCATACAATCGTCCAGATTAAATTGGAAGAGGGCTAATGAGGTACTCTGCTTAATATGAAGCGGGAGTCTGTTCCGAATGTGTGATAACCTCTGGGAGACAAATCTGTCCCTTGAAGGTTCTATTAATGTCACATACCAGGTTAAGGTCATTAGAGTGAGTAACCAATGCACCATTTGACTTAAGGATACACAGCATTTCCAATAAAGCAGGGTCAAAGATCACCTTTTTGCAAGGCAGAGATCACCTCTGAGTAGTCTGTATGAAACAGAATAAAATGACTGTGATTTCAGACGATGTGCATAGGACAGATGCTGAAGCTCTTCAATTTTTCTTGTGAGGCACCTTTGTGATTTTTCGAATTGCTGCAGGTGCTTAGAAAGGTATATACCAAAAGGGGCAGTGTACTCAGTTATTGGCCTGATTAGGGAAGAGTACAGGGAGATTATAACTTTTTTTTTTGGAGGCAATGCCTTTACTTATGAGATGAGCAATATAGAATGCCCTTCTTACCACTGTGGAGACATGGTGATCACAGATAAGGTTCCTGTCAACCTGTATGTCCAGGTCTCTCACCACTGGGTACATACTTAGGGTTCTGTTACTGATGTGGTAATTAGCAGGAATATCACTCTTACAGAAAGGGATGATAATACATTTTTTTGCACTGAGTTTAAGGCCACGACTTTGGCCTCTGTGACACCCGTGCCCTGGCCCAGCAATCAATAAGCCTCAATCCTCACCACTAACACCAGAGAGGGCATCTCATATAGGATGGAAAGGATAACAAATACACACAGTAAAGTGCAATTTCTCTTAAGAGTACACAGAGATCACAGTCAGTCTGGGGCTGGTCGCTCCCTTGCTCTCCAGGTTCCCAATAAGACCCCCCACTGGCATAGCTACAGGGTCCAGATCTCAGCCTAGTCGGCAAGCTAAAACCTCTGCACCCTCTCTGTCCATCCAGTGCTTTGTATCCCTGCCCAAGTAGCTGACGCACACACACACACACACACACACACACACACACACACACACACACAGAAACACACACACACACACACACACACACACACACACACACACACACACACACACACACACACACACACACACACACATGCACTTTGAGATAAGAGTTTATACAACCACACAGACACTCCTGGGGAAGGCTGGCATAGGTTCTCCAGCTGTGCCCTTTTCTCCCAGTCTATACAGTAGTTCCACTTGACACCACCCACTAATACTTATCCGCTACTCAAAGGCCCATAAAAGGGTGTCCAATTATTACTGTGCAATATTAATATCCAATTGGTAGATGTGACTAAACAGTCAAAGCTTATTAGAGTGGCTTTGTACCGTTTAAACAAAAGCATACAAGTACTCTAAAGAGCTTAAATTATCTCTACACAAACCCATCATAGTTAAAAGGTTTTAAAATATTTAATAATAAATAATTAAAACCACAATACAATACTTTCTACTAAACAGTCAGTGCTAGTCAAGAGTCCAGAGATCACACAGAAATACTTAAAATAACACAGTAGTAAAGTTCTGATATGAATACAGAAAAAAACACTTAGTCTAATTGTTCTAATTCCTAGCTATTTCTAGGAGAAAACACAGTTCTAACAAACTACTTACATAAAGAGAGCATAAGGCAGTGCTGAGTTGGAAGTTTAAGACAAAAATGCTCAACAATCTCTGGTTCTCACTGTTTAAATTGAAACTGCAGTTTTGATAAAACATTACATCATTTCACACTTTCCTGGTGTTCCCAGGCTGACAGAAACTGCATTTACGTTCTTTTACACTTAGAGCAAAAAAGGACAATTCCACATGTAAATTTTGGTCATTAACTTTAGCCTTAAAACAACAGGCAGGAAGCCTTTATCTAGCCCAGCCAGAGCCAACTTTAGATCAAAGGGTCACAACATGCTTCTACTGGGTCAGTAGAGAGCACTGTTGCCACAGTTTTGTAACAGCATTTTTTTCATTTAAGACAACAAGCCTGTGATTCACATTCATATTTACTAATGATGGAATTGTGTATAAAATTCTATCTGGCTAGGCTGGCAGCCTTCACCCATCTCTACCAGTCTTCAAATCCCCCCCTCCCGGAGAACTCATTTAAGTTTTTCAAGTGACCTTTGAAAAACACTGTTTGAGAGGGTTAGGTCTATCTGAGTATACCTACCCCATTCCCTGTCTTGACAACCCCTCTGTATTGGCATTGCTACCCCCACTGTGGTGCTGCACTGACATATCATATGCTTGCAACTCTAGGCTCCATCTTAGCAACTTAGCATTTTGCTGGACAGCTCTGTTTAACCATGTTAGGGGGTTGTGATCTGTCATAACAGTGAATTTCCTTCCATAAAGATAAGGCTGAGGTTTCTGCAATGCCCACACTATTGGTAGACATTCCTTTGCTATAGCTGCATAGCATTCCTCCCTGGGTTGGAGCCTATGACTGAGATAAACCAATGGGTGCTCCTCTCCCTCTGAAGAAATCTGGCTAAGTACAGCCCCCACTCCATGGTTCAAAGCATCCACCTGCACAACAAATTATTTGCTGTAATCTGGACTGGCTAACACAGGGGGTCCTCACAAAGCTTCTTTAACATGCTGGGGTCCACACTACCTTATCTGGCTTGTTCTTCCTTGTCAGGTCTGTGAGGGGAGCAGCTATGGTACTATAACTGGGGACGAACTTTCTGTAGTACCCTGCTGTCCCTAAAAATGCCCCCACCTGCTTTTTAGTAACAGGTGCAGACCATGCCTGAATGGCTTTCACTTTGGCAGGTTCTAGCCTTATCTTACCACTCCCCATTCTCTGTCCTAGGTAGGAGACCTCTGCCATACCCACCTGACATTTGCTCGGCTTAATGGTCAGACCTGCCCTCTGTACTCTGCCCAGCACCTCCCTGACATGCTGAAGGCACTCTGGCCAGGAATGGCTGTAGATGGCAAACCCTCTGGCTCCTACTAGGATATGATCTACCAGCCTCTGGGGCATTCTTCATCCCAAAGGGCATCTTTGTGAACTCATACAAGCAAAAAAGAGTTACAAAGGCTGACTTCTCTCTCGCACTGGGAGTCAAGGGCACCTGTCAGTAACCCTTGGTAATATCAATGGCTGTAAGATACTTAGCCCCACCCAGCTGCTCTAGGGCCTCATCTTTCCTAGGCATGGGGTACGCATCTGACTCTTTAATTTCCTGTAGTCCACACAGAACCTGGTGCTGCCATCCTTCTTTGACACCAGCACCACTGGGGATGCCCAGGGACTGTTGGACTCTTGAATCACCCCTAGTTCCAACATCTCCAGTACCTCCTCCCTCAAAGTCTGTTTGACTCTCTCAGGCACCCTATAAGGAGCCTGCCTAATAGGCCGTTGGGGTCCTGTATCCACCTGGTGCTCACTAGGTGAGTGCACCCTGGTTTTCCAGTGAACATGTCCCCAAATTCCTGCAACACTGCTCAGATTTCTCTGACCAGGGTAGGAGATAGCTGCTGGGACATTGTTACCCCTTTTCATTGAGGTGTCAGCCCGAGCTTCATTGAGGAGATCAGTCCCCAGATCTCCCTCAGACTCCTCCTGCAATCCACTGCAAATGCTCAACACAAGGGCCTCCCTATCATGGTAAGGTTTCATCATGTCAACATGGTACAAATTGTGGTCCTGCCATCTACCTAGCAGTTCCACCATGTAATTAACATAATTTACCTTTCTTACCACCTTGTAGAGACCCACCCAAACTGCTTGCAGCTTGTTGTGTCTGACAGGAATGAGAACCATTACCTGCTGCCCCACAGCATACTCTCTTGCTCGAGCATTCCTGTCATACCACACCTTTTTCTGTTGTTGGGCTTCTGCCAGGTTCTCCTGGGCCACTCCCATGAGTTCACTGAGCCTTGTCCTGAGGTTTAGGATGTATGCCACAACAGACTCCTTATGAGACTCACACTCACCTTCCCAATCATTTCGAATTAAGTCTAGAGGTCCCCTTACGCTATGCCCATACAGCAACTCAAAGGGTGAAAAACCTGTGGATTCCTGGGGAACCTCTCAGTAAGCAAACAGAAGGGGCAAATATTTGTCCCACTCCCTCTTAAACTGATCTGCAAATGCCTGTAGCACGGACTTGATTGCAGAGTTTAACCTCTCAACAAGACCATTAGTCTGGGGATGGTAGGGGGCGGTCTTCATGTGCTTCACCCCACAGGACTTCCACAGACAAGCCAGCAGGTCTGACATGAAATTGGCACCTCTGTCAGACAGTATTTCGTTTGGGAAACCTACCTTGCTGAAAATCTCTAATAAAGCATTTGCCACCTTCTCTGCCTCAATGGAGGACAAAGCCACTGCCCAAGTTATCGTGTAGCATAATCCACTACCACTAGGATATACTTTTTCCCCTGTGGAACTTGCGGTACTCAGAGGACCCACAATATCCATACCTACCCTCTGAAATGGCTCCTCAATTACAGACAAAGGCATCGAAGGAGCTCTCACATTGTCTCCTACTTTTCCTACCTTTTGGCACTGCTCACAGGTCCTGCAGTATGCTGTTACATCTCTGGAAATTCCAGGCCAATAAAAGTTCTGCATAATATGCCTCTTTGTATGTTCTATGGCAGTATGACCTGCAAAGGGAATATCATGGGCTATGGCTAGAAGCGCCAGATGGTAGGCTCTAGGCAATACCAACTGCTGCACTCTCTCACCTTCTATCCCTCTCTCAGGGGTCCACTTTCTGTATAGTAACCCTTTGTCCCAATATGCAGATTCCCCCTTTCCTTGAGAATCAGGTGCCTCCCTAGCTACCTGCCTCAGGCCTTGCAATGTAGGGTCTGAGACCTGAGCCTGTCTCAACTCTCTCCTTGTGACTCTTCCCAGCTCCCCTTCCACAGAAAGTTTGGCATCCTCTGACAGTAGTGCCTCACTGTCAGCCTGGATACTACTACTCACCTCTACCTTTGCAGTCACTCTCTCTCTGAGGGAACATCAATACCCACAAACAGCTGTGGCTCACCTTCAGTCTCACTGCTGCAGAGTAGCTCCATCCCTGAAGTAACCACCTCACCAGTACTGGCTGCAAGTAAGCAGTTTGTCTGGGTCTCCCCCAGGCTATCAGACCCACATGCTTGTCTCTTATCCTGACCATGTGTAACTGCATAAGCACATGGTACTGCCTCATCCAAATCCTTCCCTATCAGGACATCTGCAGGATGGTAGTTTAGTACCCCTGTTGTCTCAAGACAACCTACTATTGGCATTTTGTCTTTCCCACTTACTGGCTCCCTCACCTTTGGTTCCCCACCTTGCTTCCATGGACACCTGTATGCCACATGGCCCCACTGGTTGCATTCAAAACATTTAACCCTAGCTCCTGGATGTGTACCTGGACTAGTGGCTTCCCCTGCTCCTGGCAGATTCTGTTGGGGCAGTCTGTGCTGCCCACCATGGGTTTCATTAGACTCATGACCAGTACTGGGGGTCCCCTTCCTGTGCAGGGCTGCCCTGCTTGCTAGGTATAGGTCTCCCTCCTTCCCCAACTCATCTGAAGTAGAACATTGTCTATCAGCTAACCAGATCCTTTTGTCCTCAGGAAAAGTGCTAAGGGCTTGTTCCTTCACCAAAAGGTCTGTCAGCCTTTCAGAACTGGTGAACTGACATTCACTCACCCACCTATGGAAATAAGTGCAAAATTCATCAATAAATTCAAATGCACTTTCATCTGCCTTGCGTCTATGCTCATGAAATTTTTCCTATACATTTCAGGTGTTAGCTTAAAACATTCTAAAAGACATTTTTTTACAGCAGTATAATCAAAACAGTCAGCATCAGGCATTTTTGATACAACAGTTACAGCTTTACCATGGAGTAAGGGGGTCAGGAACTGTACCCAGAGCCTTTGGTCAACTTCATACTGCTTACATACCCTCTCAAATATATGAATGAAACTATCAAAATTATCCCCATCTTTAAACTCCGGAAGAAATTTACTGACCTTTTTTGCTTCTGGGGTCCAGTTACTCCCTTGCCCATTACCTCCATGACTGTTGAAGAGTCAGCATCTCCTTTTCATGCTGCCTCTGCCTTTCTTTTTCTTCAACTTCTAGGCATAGCAGTTTCTCATTCCCCTTACTCTGTAGATGCTTCAGTCTCTCAGCTGCTTCTAATTCCACATGCCTGGCTTCCAACTCAAGTCTCTTTAGCTCCAGCTGGATTTTTAAGTCCACTGCAGAAAGGTTGAGTTGTCCATTCTCCGAGGGTATTATATCTCCACTGCCAGTCTGATTTTCCTCCTGGTTGCTGTTTTCTGATGCAGCTGTAACCAAGGCTGCAATCAAGTCTGCCTTAGTCAGGTTTCCATGCACCAGTCCCCTAGCCTGGCACATCTCCGCCAGCTGGCTCCTTGTCAGCTTTCCATAATCCTCTGCTGACATGCTGCCTGCTCACCCTGACTAACTAAGTTAACAAAAGAAATAAAACAATTCTGATCTGAACGAGTATTCACTGCATGGCTGATTTAGAGTACAAAACACCTTCAAAGCTCACTGTACACAAGCTACAGGATTCACTCTACCCAAACCACTACAAGCCAATTAGTATTTGCCAACTAATTTGGGAAGGACAACCCCTGTAGCCTCTTAATCCTGTTCTGTTCCTTCCCTCAAAAAAAAAAAAAAAAGATATATATATATATATATATATATATATATATATATATATATATATATATCATTCATCTGTTTTACTGTAACTGTCTTAGTTGCTCTTCTGCATGCTATCTGTTCATTCGCTCTTACTCTGCACTTATTACTGCTTGTTAGTAGCCTTCTGCACTTGCTTTTTAGTCATTTGTTAATTTAATTGCATTTATTTGAACTGTATTTGCCATAGTGTTGCTACATACTCGGGTGTGGTGGCCTGCACTACAATTTGAATTGTATTTACTGTTGTTTTGGCTGCTTTTCTGTAACAAAAAAAAATTCTAAGCATGTTTCCTGCCTTTCCTGTAACTAGTCAATTCCAGATACAGACTTGCTGTATCCAGGACTGTTGGTAAGCTTCTGAGCCCCCCCAAGCCTTTCTGTGTTGGACGGAAGCCTTCTAGCTTGTCAGTAGGAGTGGAAAGCACTAGGTAGCCTATCTACCATGGGAAGAGTGGGTTTTGGCCCTGAAATTGTAGTTCATTGGCCATTTGGGCAGTTTTTCCATCTCTTTCTACTTTCTGGTTAAAAGCCCGTTTTGCATTTGGTCTCTGCCTTTCCTATAACTAGTGTAATCCAGGTACAGATTTGCTGTATCCAGGACTGTTGGTAAGCTTCTGAGCCCCCCAAGCCCTTCTGTGTTGGAGAAAAGCCTTCTAGCTTATCAATGGGAGTGGTAAGCACTAGGTAACCTATCTACCACAGGATGAGTGGTTTCTGGCCCAGAAATTATAGTTTGTTGGCCGTTTGGGAAGCTTTTCCATCTCTTTCAACCTTCTGATTTAAAAGCCTGTGTTTGTGCTTGTTTCCTGCCTTTCCTGTTACTAGTCTAGTCCGGTTACAGAGTTGCTGTGTCCAGGACTGTTAGTAAGCTTCTGAGCCCCCGAACCTTTCTGTGTTGGAGGAAAGCCTTCTAGCTTATCAGTGGGAGTGGTAAGCACTAGGAAGCCTATCCTCCATGGGAAGAGTGAGTTTTGGCCGCCCAGAAATTGTAATTTATTTGGCTGTTTGGACAGTTTTCCATCTCTTTCAACTTGCTGGCTTAAAAGCCTAAGTTTGTACTTGTCCCCACCTTTCATGTAACTAGTCTAGTCCAGGTATAGATTTTCTGTATTCCAGGACTCTTTGTAAGCTTTTGAGCCCCCCAAGCCTTTCTGTGTTGGAGGGAAGCCTTCTAGCTTATCAGTGGGAGTGGTAAGCATTAGGTCGCCTATCTACCACAAAAGGAGTGGTTCCTGGCCCAGGAATTGTAGCTATTGGCTGTTTGGGCAGTTTTTTCCATCTTTTTCAATGTTCTGGTTTAAAAGCTGCACTTGTGCTTGTTTCCCACCTTTCCTGTAACTAGCCTAGTCCAGATACAGAGTTGCTGTATCCAGGACTGTTGGTAAGCTTCTGAGCCTCACAAGCCTTTCTGTGTTGGAGGAAAGCCTTCTAGCTTATCAGTAGGAGTGGTAAGCACTAGATAGCCTGTTTACCACAAGATGAGAGGTTCTTGGCCCAGAAATTGTAGTTTATTGACCATTTGGACAGTTTGTCCGTCTCTTTCAACTTTCTGGTTTAAAAGACCACATCTGCGCTTGCTTCCCATCTTTCCTGCAAATAACCTACTGGGTAGCACTAGAAAGCATTAAACTGATACAAGCCTTCCAGCTTAGGAGAGAGACTTTGGAGAGATTAAGTATCAGTTTTCTGTACTTTCTTGCTGTACTTAACTGTTTTCCGCCTAAATGCAGATTTTACAGCATTTATTGTGATTTAAAAGCTTGTTTTTTTTCACATATTGTACTTATTTGACTGCTGCACTTTTAAAAGTTTTTTGTTTAAATAATTTGTTTAACTATTGTAGGCTACACACTAAAGTGTGATAGCCTTTTCTGATCATTTGTAGTCATTCAAAACTGTTTTAAGTGTATTTTTCACTGTTTTTGCCTTATCTTTTCAAAATAAAACAAACAAAAAAAAAATATTCCTTGTTTCCCACCTTTCTAAGCTAGTATAGTCCAGTTTTCAGACTAGTGCTAAATTCAGGGCTGTGATACTATTTTCTGAGTTGCCCATACCTTACTTGATACAAGGACGTTACTCTGTTCACCTGTGAGAAAGGGGAGCTTTGAGCAACCTATCTGTCCCTGGAGGAGTGGTTCCAGCCCAGACGTTAGTAGTTTATTGGCCATTTTGGGCTAATTTCTATCTCTTTCATTCCCCTACTATAAAAAAACGCGTTTGCACAGTTTTGTGCACCGGGCAGTGCCGGTTAGCTACGGCTAAATTATTCCCGGCTCGACTAAGTCTCCTCTTCAGTTTTTCCCTTGAAACTAGTCTAACTCTCAAACTAAGCACTCAAAAAGCATCTTACAGCCCAGCACTTTCTCAGACCTAATAGCAAGCACTAATATACCCTGACACTGATTGCCCAGCAGGCAAGGCTCTTTATACACCCCTCACCAACCAAGCGACTAAGCAGCTCATCCTACTATTCAGGCATGACCAAAGGGCAACTTTAGGTGCACTCTCCAGTCCAGCTGGTGAATCTGGGTATCCTGAGGCAATGTTACAACTGCCTCATGTACACAGACAACCCTCTCCTCCTACCACAAAACACTAACATATGCGAGAGATACAATTATACAGCCAAACTGGAAGCTATACTGTCTCCACCCAAGACTGGAACAGACAGTCAAGAGGAGAAGGTTAACACTTGCACCACAACTCCAGCCGCACACAGACCTACTAAAACAGCACTGGCAAAAAATACACATAAATACACAAAATCATACTCGGAGGCTCTAAATAAAAACCTGCAAAAACATCAGAGACCTCCAAAGCAGACACCGAAACAACCTGCACTTCCCGTCACAAACCAGACAACACATAAAACACAAAATCAGTGTGCCGCACAATCACAGCCCTTAAGGCGAAATAACATACCTAACACACTATTAATAGGTGAGTCTATAGTCAGGCATACTGACATCCCACTCACTAGGCTGGACAAGCAGAAGGTTACTGTTAGCTGCCTGTCGGGAGCCAGAATCCGCCACATAACACAAGCACTCAGGTCACTCCAGAACAAGTACAAATATGATTCTGCCATTGTTCATGTTGGTGAGAATGACCTGAGATGTGCCTCCCTGGACCACATGAGAGGAGACATGGAAGAGCTCTCAGATCATGTAACCCAGACTGGTATGACCCTGACCCTGAGTAGCATCCTGCTCTCACCAAGAATGATACCTCAGTATAAAGAAATAATTATCAATTTCAACAATTGGCTAAGCTTCTGGTGTCATTCAAAGGGGATCCAGAGTCTGTCAGCCTGGGACGACATGCTCGACAAGCCATGTTGCTTCGCAAGAGACGGCTTGCACCTGTCACCCCTAGGCTTTCGAATACTGGCCAAGGCTCTTGCTGCCCCCATAGTGCCTTTTTTAGGCAAGGCTCAAAAGTCAAACCCACCTACGTAAACAGCACAATTAACAAAACACTGAGGGTTATGCTACTCAATGCCAGGAGTTTAAATCTCAAAATGCACGCTCTCGAAGCACTCCTCAGTATGGAGAATGTCGACATCTGTGCAGTAACTGAAACCAGGTTCAAGGCTCCAGAGAGCATCCCTGCACTACCAGGCTACAACTCATATCACATGTTTCGGCCACAGAACACGGACCGAAACACAAAAGGAGGAGGTGTATCAATATTCATCAAGGATACCTACACCTCCAGGATAGTGGTGCAGCAAGATACCTCTGAGATCATCCATGTGCAACTAACATTGGGCAAATCTGCAATGCAAATTGTAGCCTGCTACAGATCACCCTCCATGACCCAGAACCACCACTTCACCTTTCTGGAGATACTGGAAAACATGAAGGTCCTACCAAATACCCTGATATTGGGTGATTTCAATTACTCTACCATTCACTGGGAAAACTACTTGAGTACAAATTCCTAGGCCCAGCGCTTCCTGGAATTCATCAACTCAAATGCCCTGGATCAGCTGGTAAACTCCCCTACCAGAGGTGAAAACATATTGGACCTGGTCATACCAACATGGATGACAGGTGTTCCACACTGGAGGTCAACCCTTCACTGGTTAGATCAGACCATAAACTAATCACTCTGTATGTCCACACCCCACCACCACCCTCAACTAAGGAAACCACAGTAAAAAAAACTTTTGTAAAGCAAACTTCACCTTATTTAAGACAGAGGTGGTAAGTTTCACAGCCCCCACGCTAAAGGATAATGCTGCCCAAGATGTAGAAACCTTTACAAATGTGCTCTATGAGCACCTACAAGGATGCATGGATCATGCCATGCCTAGAAAAACCAAGACTCATTCCTCTAAGAGAAGGAAACCAGTTTGGTGGACCCCCTGCAATAAACAGGCTATACAATAGAAGGAGGAAACTAGTTCATAAAAAAAAAACAAATTCCAAGAAGGAAAGACATCCCTGATCAGTATCAGTAAGAAACTGAGGTCCCATATGAAATCATCCAAGGCTAACTTCGAAAGAAAAATAGCCAAGGATTCAAAAGATAACCACAAAGCCTTCTTTAGCTCTGTTAAGAATCTAAGTGGCAACTCACGGATATGCACTGAACTAGTGCAAAATAGCACAAGATATACTGAACCTACTGATATTGCCAACATCCTGGCAGATAGATTCAGTGCAAACTTCACCCCCCTCTCACCTCCAAAAGGGCCTACAACAATACTGGAAAAGTGTAGTGTCCCAAAAATCACAGACGCACAGGTGAAGACAGCCCTTTCAAAAGCCAAAAACACAGCATCAATGGGACCAGATGGTGTCCCAGGCTGTGTCTTGCACGAACTACAGAATGAACTAACCCCCCACCTAAACACACTGTTCAACCTCAGCTTCTCCACAGGCTATGTGCCCATAGAATGGTCCACAAAAACAGTTATTCATCTCCGCAAAGGAGGGGCCACAACTGACCCTGGTAACTATTGCCCCATAAGCCTGACTAGCCTGGTCTGCAAGGCTATGGAGCGCATCATCATGGAACTCATTAACAAAGACATTGGGAACCTCCAAACACTTGACCCGACCCAGTTCGGCTTTGTTAAGGGCAGCTCATGCCTACTAAACCTGGTTGATGTCTTCAAGACAGTCACCAAGGCCATAGACGAGGGAAAGGTGGTTCACACAGCCTACCTTGACCTCACCAAGGATTTCAACACCATTCCGCACTTGGGGATTACAGAAAAACTCACCAGCCTGAACATAAACCCCTACGTCATGAGATGGGTTGCCAACTGGCTTACAGACAGAACTCACACAGTAAAAATAGCGGGCTTCAGGTCCGACTCTAAACCAGTCACAAGTGGTGTCCCACAAGGCGTGGTCCTGGGACCCCTACTGTTCAGCATATACTTCTCAGAAGTACAGGCAAACACAGGAAGACAATAGCTACCCATGTTTACCGATGACTGCAAACTGGGAGCCATAACTGACTCTCTGGCTGACACGGACATCCTCCAAAAGGGCCTTCCTGAGATGGATACCTGGTGTCAAAGTCATGGCCTCAAGCTAAATGCCAAAAATATGCATAGTCATCCATTTGGGAAAAACAAAATAACCATGAATTACCACATAGGTGGCAGCCCCCTTAATACAGAAGACGTAATAAGAGATCTGGGGACCCAGGTAGATAGTAATCTCTCCTTTGACAATCATATTGCCAAAGTAGTTAGGAAATCCTTCTATGTGGCCCATCTAATTGCTAAAGGGTTTGCTTCTAGAAATAAAGAGGTTATCGTGCCCCTCTACTCATCATTCATTAGACCCATCATAGAGTACAATGCCCCATCTGGGATGTACCTCACAAGACACTTCCAGCAGCTGGAAAGACCTCACCAAGAGGATTACTGGTCTCAAACATATATCCTATGCAGCCCGACTGAAAAAACTCCGGCTGTACTCAGTGGCATATCGCTTCTCAGAGGTGATCTCTGCCTGACTTACAAAGCCATGTCCAACTCAGAATTGATGGACATGCTCCCCCTAAAGAAATCTAAGTCAATGCGAGCCATGCACTCTAGTGAGCTAAACCTCACCACAACAATAAATAGAACATGCTGGAGGGATAGATTCCTGTCACAGAGACTCCCCATGCTTTGGAACAAAATTCCAAATTACATTAGGCAGAGCCCCTCACTAACACTCTTCAAGAGAAACCTTGACGAGTGAATGGGTAACAGAAAATACACCAATGGGATCACTTCACTGGCTCTGCTTGACAGAGAATCAGTTAATTAATCAATGGGGCAGCGAAAGCCGACACACTCTGGCTAGGCTTATAAATATCCTTGGGCAGATAGCCTAGTACCTACCTATGAACGTATGAATTAATATTTGATGTGGATATCCCACCACTGCCAAAAAATTAATATGTGAGGATATCCCAACCACTGCTACCAATTAATATGTGACACCAGTGCCCTGGCCCAGCAATCAAGTAGCCTCTCCTGTTCCTCACCATTAACACCAGAGAAGGCATCACATATAGGAGGGAAAGGATAACAAATACACACAGTAAAGTGCAATTTCCCTTAAGAGCACACATAGATTGCAGTCAGTCTGGGGCTGGTCACTCCCTTGCTCTCCAGGTCCCCAATAAGACTCCCCACTGGCACAGTTATAGGGTCCAGATCTCAGCCTAGTCGGCAAGCTAAAACCTCTGCACCCTCTCTGTCCAACCAGTGCTTCGTGTCCCTGCCCAAGTAGCTGACACACACACACACACACACACACACACACACACACACACACGCATGCACTTTGAGATAAGAGTTTATACAACCACAAAGACACTCCTGGGGAAGGCTGGCACAGGTTTTCCAGCTGTGCCCCTTTCTCCCAGACTATACAGTAGTTCCAGTTGCCACCACCCACTAATATTTATCAGCTATTCAAAAGCCTTTAAAAGGGTGTCCAATTATTGCTGTGCAATATTATTATCCAATTGGTAGATGTGACTAAACAGGCAATGCTTATTAGAATGGCTTTGTACAGTTTTACCAAAGGCATACAAGTACTCTAAAGAGCTTAAATTATCTCTACACAAACCCATCACAGTTAAAAGGTTTTAAAATATTTAATAATAAATAATTAAAACCACAAGACAATACTTTCTACTAAACAGTCAGTGCTAGTCAAGAGTTCAGAGATCACACAGAAATACTTAAAATAACACAGTAGTAAAGTTCTGATATGAATACAGGAAAACACTTAGTCTAATCTTTCTAATTCCTAGCTACTTCTAGGAGAAAACACAGTTCTAACATACTACTTACATAAAGAGAGCATAAGGAAGTGCTGAGTTGGATGTTCAAGACAAAAATGCTCAATAATCTCTGGTTCTCACTGTTTAAATTGAAACTGCAGTTCTGATAAAACATTACATCATTTCACACTTTCCTTGTGTTCCCATGCTGACAGAAACTGCATTTACATTATTTTACACTTAGAGCAACAAAGGACATTCCACGTGTAAATTATGTTCATTAACTTTAGCCTTAAAACAATATGCAGGAAGCCTTCATCTAGCCCAGCCAGAGACGACTTTAGATCAAAGGGTCACAACATGCTTTTTTACTTTTACTAGGTCAGTAGAAAGCACTGTTGCCACATTTTTGTAGCAGCATTTTTTTCATTTAAGACAACAAGCCTGTGATTCACATTCATATTTACAAATGATAGAATTATGTATAAAATTCTATCTGGCTAGACTGGCAGCCTTCAACCATCTCTACCAGTCTTCACAGCCCCAATCATTTGTTTGTGTAAAACCCTTGTTGTACATTGTATGGAGATTCTATGACCACTCCCAGTTTACAGTCATCAGCAAACTTTGTCAGCCATAGACCTTTAGTTTTAGCTTGCACTTCTGAGAAATAGATTCCAAACAGTAGAGTTCTCTGGACTGATCTCTGTGGAACACCACAGGTTACAAGTCTGCTGTTTGAGGTGGATTCCTCTATTTTGACTATATGGGTTCTATCAGTGAGCCAGTTAGCGACCCATCTAATGATATATGGGTTGATACCTAGTTGGTGTTTGTCAATTATGCCCAAGTAGGGGAAAGTGTCAAAGGCCTTGGCTAAGTCTAGGTAGGCTGTATGCACAGATTTCCCCTCATCAATGGCCTTGTTGACTGTCTTGAAGAAGTCCACCAGGTGTAACAGGCATGATGTTCCTTTTACATATCCAAATTGAGTAGGGTCTGACCCATTATTGAATATAATGCCCCTTCTGGCACATCCTTGTCTAAACATCTAACTCAACTTCACAGATCTTAGAGATTCCTAACTAAAAAGATAAGTGGCCTCAATAATCCTAGTTATCAGGACACACTAACATCCTGGTCTGTGTGCTCAGTTTCTTATGAACTCATCAATGGGTATCTGTCTCTTTTCTTTAGAACCATGAAAGATCTGACCCTCTTTGACCTTATACTCCTTCACAAAACAAATGGTTTCTCAAACACCTAGACAGATTGCCTAGCATTAATCTATGGACCTATAAGTTTTGATGTTGGATGATGCTAATGAGGCTGTGATGAATAGTGAAGGAAAGCTCAATTCCCAAGACAACTGGGAAATGAATGATCAGTGTTTTGGATCAGGGACATTTTCCTCTGTTTCAACACCAGTTATATCACCACTTCCTTACCTAGTTCAGCATTACCACATATTTCTTTCCCCTTGTCTTCCTCATGAATGGACTGGACTGCAACTCTGCCAATATGTTTTTTGATTTGAATATGTTTATTTTATTCCTTATAATTGCTGATGTTCTTAGCTTTCTATCATACTAAGACTTAGTTTTCTTTTTTGAATACTTCACATCTTCATACATCAACTACTTCTCTACATGTTGCTATTACTACTTTAATTAAGCTCCTAACCTTGTTCACCTGCTGCTCCCTTGCTAAATGGTACCAGTCTCCCCATCACTGTGAAATGTATTCTGCTTTCTGTTAAACTAACCATGCCCTTGCACCACAAACTTACTTTTTAGTCTTTACTGCATTATATTCCAATTCTTCTTACTGATCATAATCTTTCCAACTGCTGGTACCATGAGCAAATTCAAGATATTTTTCACTTGTTTTTACTCCTTCATCTTTGTTTGCCTTCTCCTGTTTATAATTTATTACTCTATTTATTGACCCTTGTGTTCATCTTCTAATTCAAGTTGCGGCCTGCACTGTCTGCTCTGTAGCTCTCAGATATCAGATGGGTGGCATGTACATCTTAGAAGAACCAACTTCTTTTTCCCTTGATAGCAGTATGACGATGACAGATTTGAAACCTGAGGTACTGTACTCGTATCTTAATTTGTTATTAGCTTATAATAATAAATATACAGTGTGTACTTAAGGCTGCTTATGGAACATTACTATTATGCCTCCCTAGCATCAGTCACTTATTAAAAGAAAATTCCAGAAATGGCAGTACGGTGGATGTGAGGAGTGTTTAATTACAGTGCACAAATCAAGTGACATCTTATTAATCACCAAGCTCCATGGTAGCTGTCTCAGGAGGTCCATGTGCACATCAGTGCATCTATTGCCTTATAGCCTACTGCCACTAGGTTCTTTGTACAGCAGTGAGACACCAATGCAGTGAATGTAGCTGCCCCCCCCCCAGGATGGGAGAACAGCAATCATTGGTTGCTCCTTCTCATCATCTCCCCACCTGCTCCCTCCCTACAGCGCCCACCCCACTAGCAGAACACAGGAGAAGAACACAATACCTACATCTACCTTTTCGTTTCAGTAGTTATAATGAGTGTCTTTTAAACATTTTGGAGATCACACTGGTTAACTTTAAAAAAAAAAACAGTCAGTACTTGAAACATTCTTTCTGCATGTTATGGAAATATATGGAAAATCTATTGAAGGGGTGGATTATATAAAATGTGGAGTATACATATTTGGAGTAAACTATTTCTAGCAACAATGGTTTCCTGTAATTCACCTTTTTCATGCTAGTCAGTGTAGCAGACAAGTTTGTGAAATCCTTCACTGAGAAAATAAAAATGAAATTGTTCTGGAATGATGCTCAGATTTTAAATTAGCTAGATACTTTATAAAGCACCATATAATGAACAACCATATATCTAGGTTTTGTAATGTACTGAATTTTGAAATCTAAAATAGACATCTGCTGGCTAATGGATTACACCTTGAATACCGAAAATACAGAAATGGACTAACAACTGTCTCTGGTTCCATGAAATGCTCAGAGTATTGAACAAAAACTGTTTTAGCAGGAAAACATGTTTTGTTATTTCCTCTTCGCTTGCTATTCCTAGTGAATATTGTTCAATGCTAGAAGTCTAAACCTCAAAATGCACTCACTCGAGGCACTCCTTAAAATGGAGAACATTGACATCTGTGCAGTGACAGAGACCTGGTTCAAAGCTCCAGAGAGCACCCCTGCATTACAAGGCTATAATTCATACCACATCTTTTGGCCACCAAACCCAGACCGAAACACTAAAGGTGGAGGCGTGTCCATATTCATTAAGGATATCCATACTTCCAAGCTAGTTGCTCAGCATAATGCATCCGAGATTATCCAAGTTCAACTAACTCTGGGCAAAACCGCAATCTAGATTTAGCTTGCTACAGACCCCCCACCATGCCCCAGGATTCCCACTCCTCTTTTCTTGATACACTGGAAAATATTAAGGTACAACCAAACACTCTAATAATGCGTGATTTCAACTACCCTACCATTAACTGGGAAAACTACTCATGTACCAACTCTTTTGCTCAACGTTTTCTGGAAATCATCAATTCCAATGCTTTGGATCAACTTATCCACACCCCCACCAGAGGCAGCAATATCTTAGATCTAGTCATCACCAACATGGGTGACCGGTGTTCCACACCAGAGGTCAGATCCGACCACAAGCTAATCACCCTAGACATCCACATCCCGCTCCCACCCCCCATTAGGAAAACAACCATAAAGAATTTCTCCAAAGCCAACTTCACGCTTCTTAAGACAGAAGTGGCAAACTTCATGACACCCATGCAGATGGGCAATAGAGGTACGACTGCTGAATCCTACACAAATGCACTTTATAAGCACTTACACAAGTGCATGGATCATACTATCCCTAACAGAACCAAGATGCTATCCTCCAAAAAAGGAAGCCAATCTGGTGGTCTTCTGCCATAAACAAACTCTACAACAGAAAAAAGAAACTGTTGCAAAAAAGAGTAAAATCCCACGATTGGAGGAACTCCCTGGTCAGCCTCAGTAAGAAGCTGAGATCCCTCATAAAATCCTCCAAAGCTAGTTATGAAAACAAAATTGCCACTGATTCTAAAGACAACCACAAAGCATTCTATAGCTATGTTAAAAATCTCAATGGCAACACTCACATCTGCTCTGAGTTACAGCACAATGACACTAAATATACAGAACCAACTGATATTGCCAACATCCTGGCAGATAGGTTCAGTGCTAACTTTACCCCCCTCACCCCCTAAAGGGCCCATCTTTATACCGGAAGAATGCAAAGTTCTTGTAATCACGGCTGCACAGGTAAAAACTTCACTCTCCAAAGCCAAGAACACAGCATCCATGGGACCTGACAACATCCCAGGCTGCCTTCTACATGAACTACAGAATGAACTGGCACCCCACCTAAGTACCATGTTCAATCATAGCCTCACCTCAGGCTTTGTGCCCATTGAATAGCACACCGCAACAGTTATCCCACTCCACAAAGGGGGGGCCACAACAGACCCCGGGAACTACCTCCCCATTAGCCTGACGAGCCTCGTCTGCAAGGCCATGGAACGTATCATCATGGAACTCATAAACAAAGACATTGGAGATCTCCAAACCCTGGACCCCACACAGTTTGGGTTTGTAAAAGGCAGATCATGTCTCCTAAATCTGATAGACTTCTTAGAAGTAGTCACCAAGGCCATGGATGAGGGTAAGGTGGTTCACACAGCCTATCTAGATCTCGCCAAGGCGTTCGACACCATCCCCCACTCTGGAATTATAGATAAACTCACTAAACTAGGTATAAAAATCCCTATGTCACAAGATGGGTTGCCAACTGGCTTACTGAAAGAACCCACACTGTAAAAGTAGCAGACTCCAAATCAGACTTCAGACCAGTGACAAGTGGAGTACCACAGGGTTCAGTCCTGGGTCCTCTCCTGTTTGGTATCTACTTCTCTGAAGTACAGGCTAACACAGAAGGTCTTTGGCTAACTAAATTCGCAGATGACTGCAAACTAGGAGCCATAATTGAAACTCCTAACAATGTGGACATCCTACAAAAGGGCCTCACTGAGACAGATGCCTGGTGTCAAAGATATGGTCTCAAGCTCAATGCCAAAAAGTGCATTGTCATCCCCTTTGGTAAAAATTATGTACCCATGAACTACCACATAGGCGGTAGTCTACTTAACACCGAAAGTGTGATAAAAGACCTTGGGACACAGGTGGACAGCAGCCTCTCTTTTGATAATCACATTGCCAAAGTGGTCAGGAAATCCTTCTATGTGGCACACCTCATCACAAAAGGTTTCTCATCCAGAAAAAAAGAGGTCATTGTTCCCCTCTACTCATCACTCATTAGACCCATTATAGAGTACAACGCCCCTTTTGGTATGTACCTCACAAGACATCTACAACAACTGGAAAGGCCGCAAATATACCTCACAAAGAGGATTACTGGCCTCAAACAGATGCCTTATGGAGACCGTCTCAAAAAACTCCAGCTTTTCTCCGTCACATATCGCCTACTCAGAGGCCATCTCTGTCTAACATACAAAGCTATGTCAAACCCAGAGCTGTTGGACATGCTCCACTTAAAGAAATCCCAATCTCTCCGAGCTACACGCTCTAGGGACCTAAACCTTGTCACCACAATAAACAGAACATGCTGGAGGGATAGATTCCTATCCCAGAGACTTCCCATACTCTGGAACAGGCTACCTATCTATGTCAAACAGAGCTCCTCATTAGCACTCTTCAAGAAAAATCTTGATGACTGGATGGGTAATAGGAAATTCACCCCGGGGATCACTTCTGTGGTTCTGCTTGACAGGGGCACAGGAAAATAATTTTCTTGGGTTGCGAAAGCCAGGGTACATTTTTGGCTAGGCTTGTATAGGCCCTAGGGCCAATAGCCTAGTACCTACCTATGAACCTATTATCCTTTGTCGGGAAGTTGGAAGTATTTTATTAATTTATTTATTTATTTATCATTCCTGACTGGGTTAGTCCCACTAGGCTAGTGGCATCTTTTCAGTGGAGATCCAAGGTGGTGTTTATACCACTAGGGGAAATTTGGTCAGGGTGTCTGGGAACTTTGCATACTCTTTTTGAGATGTGCTCTGGGATCTTTTACATCCACCTGAACTACCACCAACTCGGTCAGATGAGACTTCGCTTTAACACTTCATCCAAAGAATGACACCCCTAGGAGTGCAGAATCCCCCTCCCCTCCAATGGTGCACTGCGATGTCAGCAATCTGTCTATTTTCAGCATGTGTGGAAAAGGACTCACAGCCTTCTGCACCAAAACCAAGTGCACTACCAGTTGAGTGATTGGTATAAAAATAAAAAAAATAAAAAACTATAAGAAAAAAGGCAACAAAATAAAATAAAATAAAAACAGGAAAAGAAAGGTCCATAATCAAACAGTGCACAACTCTAATACAATGTATAGCTTATAAAACAAATGTAAATGTGGAAATAATTTTAAATATACTTACAGGAATTCCTGGAGGCCCAGGTGGCCCCACTGATCCTTGTTCACCCGTCTGTAAGATAAAGAAAGAAGTCAGAGGTTGCGGATAGTAAACTTTGCTTCACTCTAGCAAGGTAGCAAAATCAATCTAACAGATGCAACATATCAGAGCTTTACTATTACATTAAATAATTAACTAAGAAGAACAGGAAATAAAGTATGAAACTGAGGGCAGACTGAGGCTGGAACTCATAGATATATTGCACAGTATATTGTACATGAAGAGACCAAGCACAGGCATATTGTGATTTATAGTAGCAGCTAGTACAGAGCAGTGAGGAAAATGGAGAGGGGAGTAGCTATACGCAAATGATAGTATAATAATATGCAAATCATGCTACAGCTAGTACAGAGCAGTGAGGAAAATGGAGAGGGGACTAGATATATGCAAATGATAGTATAATAATATGTAAATCATGCTGCAGCTAGTACAGAGCAGTGAGGAAAATGGAGAGGGGACTAGATATATGCAAATGATAGTATAATAATATGTAAATCATGCTGCAGCTAGTACAGAGCAGTGAGGAAAATGGAGAGGGGACTAGATATATGCAAATGATAGTATAATAATATGTAAATCATGCTACACAGCCTAATGAGTCTATCATGTGATGAAGATGTCTGCATCTTAAAACCAGGTTATGATTTATAGTCATAATCCATACAAGGCATGTTGAAATGTACACATCACAATAACAACAAACTGTACATGGAGATTTGTAGAGCTGTACTAAGTAACAATGCTAGAAGCAACAGCAGCATTTATGTAATAGTACTTATGACCTATAAGTGTTGCTATGTCCCCATCAGGTTACAACCATGACAGCAAAAGTGTTACTGGCAGGGTATCACCTACCACCAGCTAACCAACTAGCAGCTGACCAACTATTTTGAAGAGAACAGAGATATCAAACAGATGTTGGATGATGAATCATCAGAAAGCAGAGTCTAGAGGAATGCATGAATCTCGTTTATCAATGACACACAGGGACAGACTCAGGAGTCACATTAGATATATCACAGGCATTGTCTTTAGACTCTGCAGCCTCACTGAGGAAACTGGTAGTACTGGATGACATCCTTATGAATGTCACACAACATGCCAATCGTCTCCATGTTTACATGGGTAGCTGCGAACTGTGTCCAGATATTAACCCTGCACATCTGCTGATTGAGCTGTAGCTACACCCACACCTCAGAGACTGGCTGTGACATGTGATGAAACCAAGAACTCCCACTACACTGCTTTACTATGGTCAAACCTACATCAGATGCAGTGGAGTCTTTTACTCCTGCAGCTATAGGGGCAACAGTTTGGGTACTCTCATTCATGCCCCTCCCCCCAACAGAGATTGTGAACATTCTGGCAGTACAGCCTCCATGATGGTTTGTCAAAAAAATATTTGTTGTTATCTACATAAATTGTGAGGAGCATTGAGTCATAATGGACTTTGGGCACGTCTGATGAATGCTGGCACATTTTTCTATCCTTTTGGGACGGTTTGTTTTAATTATGCACTCTTGATATTGTTGCTCGTGTTCATAATTGTGTAGTAAAGCATACTGCTCTTTTTTTAATAAAGTGATAGCCGACATAAAAAAAATAAAACAACAAAACCAGCAATGTTCTGTCAAGACCAAAATCCTCAATGCTGATTTATTTTTCAGAAAAGAAAAAAAAATAATAAAACAGATAATAGAAATAAAAGTCAGCAATGCTGGCAGATGCAAATAAATAACAAAAGAGTATCATGAGAGAAATCAGAGGCCAATTAGTCGATCAACATCAGACACAATCTACTTGTACAACTATAAGGGCATGCATGCTTAGGTCATAAAGGTCATAAAGCATATTATAACATAAAAAACTGTAAGAGCTGCAAGAGCCATGACCAGATCCACATCCAGAGCCACTGCAGACAAGCAGAAGGGGGGCAGCAACTGAACTGCCATATCAGCCAATAGGAAGGATAGACTCTCCAGGCACGAGGGTATAATTGATGTATACTCTCATGGTGATGGAACCACACTCTGGTACAAGCAGTGAAAGATAAGCATTGCAATGGCTCCAGTAAGCAATGAAACTGTCCTGTCAAGTACACTTTGTAATGAAAAATGCAAAGCCATAAGAAAATGAATAAAACTTTATCAAAAGATAGAATATTTCTTAGATTACATGAATAATAGGAATCAAAGACAAGTGAGGCTTGTGACCATTTATATCCTGCCAGTACCCACCCTCAGACTGCATAACCTTTTTAATGGAGGGTTAGCCCAGTCAAACTATGGGTGAATTTGTGAAAACCCATCCAATCATTCATTTCCAATATGATGGAAGATACTGTATCCTACTGCTCGATTTTTAATGAAAATATATTCAAGAGGTGGAGAAGGTGCTGGGTAATGAACCTATTTCTCTGCCACATTTTATTTATTTACTGATGAAAATTTAGATGCATTGTTCTGGTATTTGTGGGTCTATTTGATTTCAGAGATCAAGTATCCACTGGGTCATTACTGACATGGAAGGCAAGACATAGTCTACCCTCACCAGTCTATAAGGTACTGAATAACAGAGCAGTAGTTCCAGTGTTTTCGGGTAGTTTAGGCTTTGTAAGCAAGTAATCTTCTTAGGATGGAACCACTTAGAGCTGTAATAGTTATTTGGTACATCCCAAAGGAGGGTTTGTATTGCAGATGGGAATTTTTTTTTCGTGTTCTATCCAGATGGCTAAAATAAGCAGTCTATTAAGAGATGATCTAGGAAGTCAGCTTAAGTATAAAGGATAAGTATGCTACTGAGGTTGTCTTTCCCCATTCAGGAAGGGCTACCATATGATTAAGTATTGAAGTATTCCATTCAAATCTGGTAGTCCACAGGAGCAGGTCAAGTGGCCAAGGTATGTATGTATGTATGTATGTATATATTTATTTATGATCTGGATAGGTGGGCCGGTGCAAGAATCCTTAGCAGCCACAAACTAAACCAGAAACACAAGGAATAAATGTAACACAGAGTATAATACAAATTCAGTTGTTCAGTTCAACATCTCATCTCATAACAAAATTTCAAGAGAAAGACTTATGACACTTACAATATAAAAGAAACACATCAGGTACAGTGCAGACATATGTCAATACCAACAAACATGTCACCCCAGTAATATTAGTGCAGAAGAAGATTCCTCAACTCAATGTCAAATTCGCACATGTAATATGGTCAGAAACTGTCAGTCTCAGAAGATGCAGATGTGTACTTATAGAGAAAAACACATGCCTTATACACAAGAATATGTTCTTCTTGAGTTGTGCATTCTCGTCAGGGAAGTATGCCGGCCATGTGTGGATAGTGGTGATTCCAGCATGAGGAAATGGGAAGTATGTAGAAACTGTGCTGGTGTGAGAGCTGTCCAACCATATAAACTAATTAGGAAAAGATTGTACTAGATCCCCTAGCAAAGGATATAACATATACAATAGCTAAACAAGTTCCAAATAAATATGTAAGGAAAGAAAACAGTTACAAATGCTTTCATAACAGTATTTGGAAATATCACGAGTATATAAGGGCATTTGAAGAAATTTAGGCATTTAGTAAAAGCTATAATTGGATTACAAATGTTGGAAGCATTTGCTTAAGTTTAGATATTCTTTATTAATGTAAACACTATGTGTACTGTTTTTAGCAACAAGAAATGGAAATATTATAGTGTTACAAATTACATATACTAGGTACTACAGTCACTGCAGCAAGTTTGCTCAGCACAGAAAGTACGATTCTTATCAGTGGAGTAATGTTACTTTGCTAGCAGCAGAGCAAGCAGTTTGCAGCTCTCACACTTACACTGCCACCTGGTTCCCCTTTTTGTCCTGGTTCTCCCTAAAAAAACAAAAACATAGACAACGTCAGAGAGATTAGTTGCCTTATTGTGATTCTGGAATTATCTTAGTTTACCAAAGCAACATCATATTTAAACACAGTTCAGAGGTGACTCATTTCTTTATAGCCCGCATAGGCATCAGTCTCAGAAAAGGAGAAATTTCCTCAAACTTCAAACAAATTTATTCAACATAACTGAAACATTATCCAATATGACAGAAAATATTTGAAGTCACTCTGGCATGCCACATGTGATGAATGGTCAAATACATAACTGTCACATGACTAAGTTTGCTATTTTCCTGCATCGGCGCTGTCATACAGAACAGATAACGGTACCAGAGTTCTGAATATATCTTTATTGCCACCCCCCCCCCCGAGTCAGATTTACAAGAGTTTTTACTTATAAACACCCACCATATAACACGTACATACAACTATTAAATAAAACCCAATTTAATATCGTACTAGATTGCATTTTATTTTATAATTATTTATTTTTATTTTGCTTTTGTTTACCAGGTTTACCTGATTAGGTTTAGTCAAAAATCACATTTTCGGTGGAGACCCAGGAAGAAAAGCTCCAACATATTATAAATATGTTTAGACAAAAATTCAGTAATATACATGAACAGACATTAAGCAATATACATTAGCAATTATACATTCATTTACTAATGAGATTACATTCATATGAAATAAAGGCAACTATTACAGTATAAAAAATACTTATGCATTAGCAGATACTGGACATTGAAGATTTAAAGGGGTGTATTAGTGGGTTTGTCAGAAAGATAATAGAACGTGATATTGTCTATTAATTCAAAGAGATGGAGGTGATGAAAGGAACTAGCTAGCTCTCAACTGTCCAGATTTTTGCAGAATGTCCAGATTTTTGCTGATATTTTTGATCACTTCCTCATAAAAGTTTGGTTTTCTGGCAAATCATTGAGGACCAAATTCCCTAAATAACAACAGACATTTGAGTTACACACTTCTTATCCATTAGAAAATGTATACTAACATAAAACCTTTTATTCTATCAACATTCTTTTTTTGTTCAAAAGTTTTTAATTTTTTCATTATAACAATAATATAATTACATATATCTAAATAAACATAATAAAATAATTATTCTATCAACTTTCTAAATTAATAATCGCAATATTTAAAATCTGTTCATATTTTTGGCCTCTGTACCCCCATAATTTTTGGTTTATCCAGATTTCTTGTGCTAAGAGGTTGAGAGGAATGCTAGGGCAGAAAATGTTAACAGATAATTTATATAGCTACAGTAGATGGCTGTCATAAAGGTTATTTTAAAAGTACAAAGATGGGGAGTGAGCGTGGTCAAAAAAAATATGGATATAGCTGGCAGATGCTATTAAACCTATTCAGATATTAGTGAATAAAAGGTGTCAGGTAAAAGATACTGAATGAAGAGAAATGGTTTGATGATATGGTAAGCTGAAGACAACAGTGGCATTTAGCCCGGAGATACATACAGGAACAGATCCATGCATTTGATAGGTGAAGTTTTAATTGCATTTTAAATGACTTTGCATGCAATGCTAGAAGGATGCTGTTCTATAGTTTAGTTATACTGTTTGAATAAAGAGAGTCGCACACAGTAATAGATGATTTGGTTAAAGTGATTAGTGATTTTTTCCAGAGCATAACATTCTATTGGGAACATAGTGTTGTATTAAGTTGTTAAGGGCTGGCAATTTTCTGTTTATACAGACATCTGTGTATTGCACTTTGCTGAGAAAGATCTCAGTGATGTTATAGTTCAAACCAGTTTAGTTCTTTGAGGGCTAGGCAGTGATGGGTTCTACTCTCATAGTTTGTTGCAAATGTGGCTATTTTATTACAACATTCCTCAAGTTTGGACTGTTGCGAGACTTGAAGGTTAGTAGACAAAACCAAGTACACACAGGGAAGACAACGTGCACGGATCAGACCAATGTAGTAGTAAATCCAAAAAAGAAATCCAGCTCAAAGGGGAAGATGAAAATTCTTAGAATTTATAGTGGCAAACCCCATTAACACAAATATAAAAGCAAGCCAGTTTCGGCCAAAATTTCTAGCATTCTTCAGTGCATCAAAAAAGCGTTCTTAAGGTAGACACAGGTTACTACATTTATATATATATATATATATATATATATATATATATGTATATATGCCAAAAGGCATGATTACTTAATTGAAGACATCCAACAATTGGTTCAAACCAAAATTAACTTAACTCATTCAAGCCAGGTTTAAATAAAGCCTCTAGCCTGATAATCCAAGAAGATTCTTTCTGGTTTAGTATAGTGTGCCATCCAGCTTTACATGACCTGTTCCTTTGAATTTTATCTATTATAGTAAAAGTAAATTTGGCAGTTTTGTGTGTTAAAGTGTGTTTATAAAGGGCATTGGAAACCCTTTTGTGTCTTATTTCACTTAAATGTTCACTGATTCTATGTCTGAAGGGTCTCAACATTTGCCCAACATAAAAGGAAGAACAAAAGCAGGTGGCCAGGTAAACAATCGAATCTCTACTGCAATTTCCGAAACATCTTATGTCATACATTTTTGATGTGTTGCTACTAGTAAATTCCTTGGTTTGAGATACATGTGTGCATGCACTACAATTACCACAAGCAAAACATCCTAATAATATATTTCCAAATAGGAGATATATTATGTCCATGGGTGGCTCAAAACTGGATTTTGATGATAGTGAATAGTGTTGTTGATGAGAGACTATTTTGTCAGATCTTAGAGTTCAGAGAGATTTGACAGGGCATATTAGGGTCAAGTAAACATCACATTGAACTAGGGTAGCATTTTTTATAGCAGTGTAGAGGGCATTGATGAATATGTTGCAAAGTATGAGGCCTAGTATAGATCCTTGTGTTACACCAATAATTATAGGCAAGAAGGTAGAAAAAATATTTTTCCATTTCACTGCTTGTGCACTGTTTGATAGGTAGTTATGCCAACATTGCAGTGCTAGTGAGTGTTAAGGATGAGTGTTTATGTGAGAGTGTCTAGTGGGACACAGTCTCAAAAGCTTTAGATATGTCTGGGAAGATGATAGAGCTCAGGCATTTCTATGGGTGTTGACAGCATTAACAAAATTCAGCAAAGAAGTAGTTTTGGTGTGATAAGGACAGAAGCCATGGTGGGTTGAAGACAGAAACTGGTTCTTTTTTTTTTTTTTCAAATAAAATGTTATTGATTTTACAATACATGAATATCACACATAACTGCAATTTAACAATGAGCATTGATACAGAAGAGAACATATAACTACTAACTATATACAATATATACAAATGTGCTGCTTAAGACTAATATGACATCTAAGAGTAAACCTAATACAAAATCTAGATGCAAAAAGATGATTACTATAACTGAATACAATGTATTGCCCTTGTCTGAGATTTATAGGGGGGGGTAAAGGAGAGGACATGATACTTATCTTGAGCCACCATATCATCAGGGTAGGGAGAAGTGGGGAAGAGAGAAGGATTTAAACACAACTATGGAAAAATAATATATAGTAGCAATGAGCTACCTACATTTATACATACTTAATTGTCAGCCAAGTGCTCAAATATGGTATTCCAGAATGTCAGGTAATAAGCACGCTCATAAGAGTTTGTTATTAGAAGCTTTTGTGACAATTTATTTAATAGCCAAACATCTAAACCCTCTCCAGGACATCTTAGTGTGATCCAGCCAATGTTTGTAATGTAGAATTTGACTAACAGACTGAGTATAAGATATACAATCTTAGTTTTGACATTTTAAGGTTAGTAACATAACAGAAACTGGTCCTCTATTAGATAAATGAGAAGTTGTGTATGAATACATTTTTTTCTAATATTTTTGATACAAGTGATAAGATGATAATTGGCATATAGTTTGAAATATCTGTATTGATTCTAATCATGTATTGGGGAATAATGAATGATTTTTCCACAGTGAGGGCAGTTATTTTTAGATCTGGATTGACTTAACTGGAACTAGATATGCATTAACCTCAGCTGCTGTTTCCAGATATTCACCATGTTGATTGTCAGGGGCAGTTGTAGTAAGCTTTAACTTTTTGAGGTAGTTTTTATGGTATCTGTTGGAAATGGTTGGAAGGAGAAACATTGAAGGAGGTTAACTGACTGCACAGGGTCATCAAGAGCTTGGTTGTTAATCACTTTACAGTTTATATAAAGTGGTTATTGAATTGGTTGGCTTTGGTACCATTTTGTTTCTGTGTGTTTGGTTTGGCTGTGTAGCAGCTTGTACCCAGTTTAACAGTTCATTGGTGGAGGCCCAGAAAGGTTTTGATTATTAATGTATATGTTTTGATTGTTTGAATAAAAGGCTTTCTTATATTTGGTGATAAGTTCTTGTGGAAGGTTTCTCAGTTGTCTATATACTAGAAAATTGGGAGTTGTTTTATTTTTGTCCAGACCTTCCATGCTCTGTCTCTTTGTTTCATAAGTTGTTTAGTTGCCAAGGATAGTCATGGAGCAGGACTGGCTTTGACTCTTTTTATTCTGAGGAAGGCTAGAGTGTTTAGAACACCTAGGAAGATTTTATTGAACTCAGAGACAGCATCATCTATGAGAGAGTCTTTAGTGACTTCCAGCTAAGGAGCTGTAGTGTATTAATAAAAATGACTTCACAAAAAGTAGCAAGTTTTCTTATCAGGTTGTAGTGCTGTGTTTGTGTACTGTTGCTTTGGTATCTTATTGTGTAGATTGGTAAGTGATAACATAAACATACCTGACTGAGTTCCATGGGATGGAAATTTATATGGAGAGGATGTTAGGATCCAGCCAAAGCTTGATTGCCTAACTGTGACTTTCTTATATCTAGTTGGTGTGGTTTTAAGATGGGTGAACTTGTACAGGCATATATTATTGATTGGAATTTCAGATTATATGAATAGCCAATCTATATTAACATCACCCAATATTATAGTTTCATAATGGATTTTTCTGGAGGTCCAAAAGAAAATATCTTCCAGTGTTTTAGCATTCTTACCTGAGGGTGTGTATATACCCATGATTATGATTTTCTTGCGAGTGTTTAGTTCATAGGTTCATAGGTGGTTGCTAGGCTAATGGCCCTGGAGCTTATATAATCCTAGCCCAAGAAGATTCCTTGGTATCATGCCCCCCGAAGTTAGTTCCCAGTGCTTCTGTCAAGCAAGGCCCATCCACTCATCAAGATTTCTCTTAAAGAGGGCCAGTGAAGTGTTCTTCTTGACGTGAATGGGAAGTTTGTTCCAGAGTATGGGAAGTCACTGGGTTAGGAACCTGTTCCTCCAGCATGTTCTGTTTATTATGGTAATGAGGTTTAGGTCCCTGGAGCGTGTGGCACAGAGGGATTGGAATTTCTTTAGGTGTAGCATATCTAACATCTTTGGGTCAGACATGGCATTGTAGGTCAAGCAGAGATCGCCTCTAAGTAGGCGATATGAGACAGAGTATAGCTGTTTTTTTTTTAGTCTGTCCATATAGGGCATGTGTCTAAGGCTTAAGATCCTCTTAGTAAGGTATATTTGTGGCCTTTCCAGTTACTGTAGGTGTTTAGTGAGGTACGTACCAAATGGGGAATTGTATTTTATAATAGGTCTAATGAGGCATGAGTAGAGATGGATTATGACCTCTTTCTTCCTGGATGAGAAACCTTTTGTAATGAGATGCGCCGCATAGATGGACTTTCTGACTAGAGTGGCAATGCGGTTATCAAAGGAGAGGATAATGATAAATAAACAGAGATCTCTCATGGTAAGGCACCTGCTATGTCCCCAAACAAAAAAATGTCAATATCAAGGTGCAGGTACTCCACGACTATCGAAGCCAACCATCAACCAAAAAAGCAAAAATCAATAAAAAATTAGTCTTCTATCTGTCTGAAGAAGCGTCCAGAGTAGACGTGAAAGTGCTAACAACCCATGGAATAAAGTTCTTTTGCTGTTCAAGTATAAAAATTTTTTATTGATTTTTGCTTTTTTGGTTGATGGTTGGCTTCGATAGTCGTGGAGTACCTGCACCTTGATATTGACATCAAAGGAGAGGATGCTGTCAACCTATGTCCCCAGGTCTCTTATCATACCTTCAGTGTTTGATGGACTACCGCCTATGTGGTAGTTTATGGGCACCAAATTTTTCCCTAAAGGAATGGCAATGCACTTTTTGGCATTGAGCTTAAGGTCATGGTTCTGGCACCAGTCATTGGTCTCAGTGAGGCCTTTTTGTAGAATGTCTACATCAGTTGGAGAATCAATAATGGCTCCCAGTTTGCAATCATCTGTGAATTTGGTCAGCCAGAGCCCCTTTGCATTGGCTTGAACTTCATAGGTTCATAGGTAGGTACTAGGCTATCAGCCCTAAGGCCTATATAAGCCTAGCCAAAAAGTTCCCTGGATTTCAACATGCAAAAAATTTATTTTCCTGAGCCCCTGTCAAGCACAGCCACAGAGGTGATCCCTGGGGTGAATTTCCTATTTCCCGTCCAATTGTCTAGATTCCTCTTAAAGAGGGCTAATGAGAGGCTTTGCTAGAAGTGAATGGGTAGTCTGTTCCAGAGTATGGGAAGTCTCTGGGACAGGAATCTATCCTTCTAGCATGTTCTGTTTATTGTGGTGGCGAGGTTTAGGTCCCTGGAGCATGTGGCATGGAGAGATTGGGGTTTCTTTAAGTGTAGCATGTCCAACAGAACTGGGTTTGACATGGCTTTGTATGTTAGGCAGAGATTGCCTCTGAGTAGGCAATAGGTGATGGAGTAGAGTTGGAGTTTTTTGAGGTGGTCTGCGTATGGCATCCATTTGAGGCCAGTAATCCTCTTAGTGAGGTATTTCTGTGGCCTTTCTAGTTGTTGCAGATGTCTTGCAAGGTACATGCCAAATGGGGCGTTGTACTCTATGATGGCTCTGATGAGGGATGAGTAGAGAGGAACAATGACCTCTTTTTTTCTGGAGGAGAACCCTTTAGTGATGAGGTGTGCCACGTAGAAGGATTTCCTGACCACGGTGGCGATGTGATTGTCAAAGGAGAGACTAGTTTCCACCTGTGTCCTAAGGTCTCTTATCACACTTTTGGTGTTAAGTAGGCAACCACCTATGTGGTAGTTCATGGGTACAGTGTTTTTCCCAAAGGGGATGACAGTACATTGGCATTGAGCTTGAGGTCATGACTTTGACACCAAGCTTCAGTCTCGGTGAGGCCCCTTTGTAGAATATCCACATCATTTGGTGATTCCATTATGGCTCCCAGTTTGCAGTCATCTGCAAACTTTGTTAGCCAAAGACCTGCTGTATTAGCCTGCGAAATAGATGCCAAACAGGAGAGGACCCAGGACTGAACCCTGTGGTACTCCACTTGTCACTGGTTTGAAGTCAGATTTGGAGTTGGCTACTTTCACTGTGTGGGTTCTATTAGTGAGCCAGTTGGCAACCCATCTTGTGACATAGTGTAGTGAGTTTATCTATAATTCCAGAGTGGGGGATGGTGTCAGAAGCCTTGGCGAGGTCAGGATAGGCTGTGTGCACCAGCTTACCCTCATCCACGGTTCTGGTGACTGCTTCAAAGAAGTCAATCAGGTTTAGGAGACATGATCTTCCTTTTACAAATCTGAATTGAGTGGGGTCCAGTGTTTGCAGATTAGCTATGTCTTTGTTTATAGCTTCCATGATAATATGTTCCATGGGCTTGCAGACCAGGCTTATCAGGCTAATGGGGCAGTAGTTCCCAGGGTCCTTGGTGGTGCCCTCTTTGTGGAGTGGGATAATCATCACTATGCACCATTCAGTAGGCACAAAGCCTGAAGTGAGGCTATTATTGAATATGGTACTTAGGTGAGGTGCCATTTCATTCTGTAGTTCATGCAGAATGCAGCCTGTGATGTTTTCTGGTCCCATGGGTGGTGTGTTTTTAGCTTTGGAGAGTGTGGTCTTAACTTGTGCATCCGTGATTACAGGGGCTATGCATTCTTCCAGTATAGGGATGGGCCCTTTGGGGGATGAGGGGGTAAAGTTTGCACTGAACTTATCTGCCAGTATGTTGGCAATATCAGTTGGTTCTGTATATCTACTGCCATTGTTCTGTAGCTCAGAGCAGATCTGAGTGTTGCCACTGAGATTCTTGACATAGCTGTCGAATGCTTTGTGGTTGTCTTTAGAATCAGCGGCAATTTTATTTTCATAGCTAGCTTTGGAGGATTTTATCAGGGATCTCAGCTTCTTACTGAGGGTGACCAGGGAGTTCCTGCAATCAGGAGATTTTACTCTTTTTTTGCAACAGCAGAGAAGTAGTTGCCAAACAGGAGAGGACCTAGGACTGATCCCTGTAGGACACCACTTGTAACTGGTCAATAGTCAGATTTGGAGTCTGCTACTTTCACAGTGTGGGTTCTATCAGTGATCTAGTCGGCAACCCATCTTATGACATAGGGGCTTATGCCTAGTTTAGTGAGTCTATCTATGATTCCTGAGTGAGGGATGGTGTCAAAGGCCTGGGCAAGATCTAGGTAGGCTGTGTGAACTACCTTGCCCTCATCCACAGCTCTGGTAACAGACTTGAAACAGTCTATCAGGTTGAGCAGGCATAATCTACCTTTCACAAACCCAAACTGCATGGGGTCCAGAGTTTGGAGATTCCCTATGTCCCTATTTATAAGGTCAATGATGATGTGCTCCATGGCCTTACACATGCGACTCATCAGGCTAATGGGGCAGTAGTTCCCAGGGTCTGTCATCACTCCTGCTTTGTGGAGTGGGATGACCATAGTAGTGCACCATTCGGTAGGAACAAAGCCTGAAATGATGCTGTGAGTGATCAAGGTACTCAGGTGTGTGGTGCCAGTTCACTTTGCAATTCAGGTAGAACACAGCCATGGATATTATCAGGTCCCATGGAAGCTGAATTCTTGGCTTTGTACAGTGCAGTTTTTACCTGTGTAGCTGTGATAATTGGGACTTGGCATTCCTCAGGTATTGTGATAGGCTCTTTAGGGGGTGAAAGGGGGGTACATTTCAAACTGAATCTGTCAGCCAATATGTTGGCAATATCAGTTGGTTCTGTATATGTATTGCCATTGTGCTGTAACTCAGAGCAGATCTGAATATTGCCATGTAGATTCTTGACAAAACTACAGAATGCTTTGCGGTTGTCTTTAGAATCTGCAGCAATTTTTGTTTTCATAGCTAGCTTTAGAGGATTTGATGAGGGATCTCAGCTCTTTTCTGAGGCTAACAAGGGAGTTTTTCCAGTCTTGGGGACTTCACCCTTTTCTGCAACAGTTTTTTTTTTCCTTCTGTTGTAGAGTTTGTTTATGGTAGGGGACCACCAGATTGGCTTCCTTTTTTTGGAGGAGAGCGTCTTGGTTCTGTTTGGCATGGGCCATTCCATGCACTTGTGTATGTGCTCATATAGTGCATTGGTGTATGATTCCCCAGTCATGCACCTATTTTCCATTTGCATAGGCTTCGTGAAGTTAGCCACCTCTGTTTTTAGAAGCCCAAAACTGGCTTTGGAGAAGTTCTTTATGGTGGTTTCCTTTGGGGGCTGAGGGTGGGATGTGGATATCCATGACGATTAGCTTGTGGTCAGATCTAACTAGGGAGAGGTTGATTACTGGTGTAGAGTAATGGTCGCCCATGTTAGTAATGACCAGGTCAAGGATGTTTCTACCCCTGGTGGGGGTAAGAATGAGTTTGGTCCACGGCACTGGAATTAATGAATTCCAAAAAACGTTGAGCAAGTGTGTTGGTACAGGAGTAATTTTCCCAGTTAATGGAGGGGTAGTTAAAGTCTCCCACTATAAGGGTATTGGGTTGTACCCTAATATTTTCCAGTGTGTTTAGGAATGTGTAGTGGGAGTCTTGGGACATGGTGGGGAATGTATAGCAAGCTACAACCTGGATTGCAGTTTTACCCAGTGTTAGTTGTACCTGAAGTATCTCTGATGTGTTGTTGGGTTACTAGTTTGGAGGTGTGCATATCCTTTATGAATATGGAGACACCACCGCCTTTAGTGCTTTAGTCCAGGTTTAGGGGCCAAAAGGTGTGGTATGAATTATAGCCTGGTAGTGCTGGGGTGCTATCTGGAGCCTTGAACCAGGTCTCAGTCACTGCACATATGCCAATGTTCTCCATTTTAAGGAGTGCTTTGAGCAAGTACATTTTGATATTTAGACTTCTAGCATTGAGTAGCATAATCCTCAGATTTCGTTTGCTTGTAGCTGTTATGGTGGTAATTTTATCTTCAGGACATTGCCTAAAAAAGCACTATAGGGGTGGAATCCCAGGGGTGACAGGTGCAGGCCATGTCTGGTGAAGCATCGAGGTCTGTCGATCATGTCATCCCAGGCAGACAGATACTGGATCCCCTTAGAATGACACCAGAAACTTAGCCAATTGTTGAAGTCAATCATTTTCTGCTTGTATTGTGGTATCATTCTGGGTGATGGTAGGATGATAATCAGAGCTAGGGTCATAACTGCCTGGGCTACAAGATCCAAGAGCTCCATTATGTCTCTTTTCATGTAGTCCAGGGAGATACATCTCAAGTCGTTCACACCAACATTGACAATGACAGAGTCATATTTGTACCTGTTGTGGAGTGACCTAAGTGCGTGCATTATGTGGCAGATCCTGGCACCAGACAGGCAGCTGACTGTAACTTTCTTGTTATTCAACCTAGTGAGTGGGACATCAGTGTGCCTTACTATTGAGTCACCTATGACTCGTGTATTTGGTAAGTTATTTTGCCTTAGGGGCTTTGGTTCAGTGGCACACTGTTTGTGTGAGCTGTGTGTGTCATGGTTTGTGCTGGGATGTGGTGGTTGTTTCCCTTTCTGCCTTGGAGGTCTCTGTTGTTTGGGCAGATTTTTATTGAGACCCTAAATGAAAGTAGGTGTGTGCTTCATGTTACTAAGTGAAGGTTGTGGTGGTGTATGTTCTGCAGGGCTATGTGGTGTGGTGCAGGTGTTAACCTTCTCCTCTTGACTGTCTAATCCAGTCTTGACTGGAGAGTGCTTGGCTTCCAATTTGGCTATATATGTGCATCTCTCACAAGTCATAGTGTTGGAAGGTAAGAGGAAAGGGTTGTCTGTGTACATGAGGCAGTTGCTACACTGCCTCAGGATACCCAAGTTCACCAGATTGACAGGAGAAAGCACAGGGAAATGATCTTTAGAAATGCCTGGATAGGTGCTCAATATATTAAGTACTGAAGCTATTTTCTTACTTTCTTTTATGGAAATGTTAGTGCTGATAGCAGTATATATGCTACAGTACAAGACGTTCTCAGCCAGTGCTGGACTTAAATAGTATAGTTTGAGTGCAAAAAGATGAAAACTAGCAAGATCTAAGGTAATTTTGAAGGCTTTCTGGCACCGGTAATAGTTTACCATAGCTTAGCGGTACTGCCCATCACACAAACCTGCACAAACACAAGTTTTTTAAGACAGAAAGTTAAAAGGGATAGAAAGCAGCTCCAAATGGCCAATAATGTATAATTTCAGAGCTGTATACCACTCTTCTCGCGATAGATAGGCTGCTCAGTACTTACGACTTCCATTGATAAACAGAAAGACTTCCCTCTACCACAACAAGGTCTGGACAACTCAAAATACAGTCCTGAAATCTGCACACCTGAAATCTGGACTATTCTAGCAAGAGAAAATGGCAGGAAATGAGCAAACCGATAGAATTATTCTTTTTTTTTGTGGGGGGGGCAGAAATTTAGTTAAAACAACAGTAAATTCACTTTTAAAACACAGAAAAGGCTAGAACACTTGAGTGTGGAGGCTACAACAGTAAATGCAGTTGAATTATCTTAAAATATGGCTAAATAAAAGTGCAGTAAGCAATATTAATTTTAAACAGTAAAATGCAGTAGAAATAAATGCCATAACTTCAAAAATGGCTAAATTAAAGTGTGGTTAGCAAATTTAAGCAAGAAAAGGTAAACAGAGGTGCTTATAATCAAGCAAAGTCACTCTTTCTCCTTTCTGCTGCTGTAGTAGTCTGCAGGATGCCAAAACAGGATCCGTTGAGCTAAAGCATGGTTGTTAAGACTGATAAGTTATAGAACGTTGGCAGGATGTGGGAAGCAGTATCCTACCCTCACCCAGCATGATACCTCAGTCGTTGTTGTTGTTGTATCTTTCGGATTTTCCCGGTTAGGGGTCACCACAGTGGAACTCCGGTCTGCTAATGATTGGCAGTAGATTTTTACATACCGAGTTGTCAGCCCTGATGCACAACCTTCAATGAAGGTACGCCCATTCACGCATGTCTCCACACAGAGCTGAGAATCGAACAGGACAACGTCTTACTGTGAGGCGACAACGCTACCGCAGCACCACCACCGCAGCATCAGAATGATACCTCAGTACAAAAAAAAAAATGATTGACTTCAACAATTGGCTAAGTTTCTGGTGTCATTCTAAGGGGATCCAGTATCTATCTGCTTGGGATGACATGATTGACAGTCCTCGATGCTTTGCCAGAGGTGGCCTGCAACTGTCACCCCTGGGTTTCCAGGTACTGGCTAAGGCTCTTGCCACCCCTATAGTGCCTTTTTAGGCGGTGTTCCAAAGACCAAATTACCATCATAACAGCTATAAATAAATGCAATCTGAGGGCCATGCTGCTCAATGCTAGAAGTCTAAATATCAAGATGAACTTCCTCGAAGGTCTCCTCAAAAATGGAGAACATCGACATTTGTGCTGTAACGGAGACCCGGTTTAAAGTGGCAGAAAGCACCCCTGCGCTACCAGGCTATAACTCATTCCACACCTTTTGGCCCCAAAACATGGACCATAGCTCCAAAGGTGGTGGTGTCTCCATATTTATAAAGGATATGCACACCTCCAGACTAGTAGCCCAGCTTAATGCATCTGAGATACTTCAGGTACAACTAACATTGAGTAAGATGGTGATCCGGGTCATAGCCTGCTATAGGTCCCCAACCATGTCCCTAGACTCTCACTCCATGTTTTTAAGCACCCTGGAATCTATCAAGGTCCAACCCAATAGTCTCATACTAGGAGACTTCAACTACCCCTCCAACAGCTGGGAGAACTACTCAAGCACAAATACACTGGCCCAACACTTTCTGGAATTCATCAGTTCCAATGCCTTGGACCAGCTCATTCTGACCCCCACTAGAGGAAGCAACATCCTTGACCTGGTTATTACTAGCATGGGCAACCGTTGCTCTATACCAGTAGTCAATCCCTCCCTGGTCTGATCTGACCATGAACTAATCAGCATGAAAAGCCACAACTCACCCACACCCCCTGCAAAGGTAACCACCTTGAAAAACTTCTCCAAAGCTGACTTTGGGCTCCTTAAAGAAGAGATAGCTAACTTCATGGCAATCATGCCAATGGAAAATAGCTGCATGACTGCGGAATCATACACCAATGCACTGTATGAACATGTACATAAATGCATGGAGCTAGCCATACCCAACAGAACCAAGATGCTCTCCTTCAAAAAAAGGAAGCCAATCAGGTGATCCCCTGCCATTAATAAACTCTAGAATAGAAGGAAGAAACTGTTGCAGAAAAAGGTGAAGTCCCAAGACTAGAAAAACTCCATCAGGAACCTCACATGGCCTTCCTGAAAACACTGGAGGGGATAAATGTATCTCCAAACACCATCATACTAGTTGACTTCAACTACCCTAATATAGACTGGGAACACTAGTCAAGCCCAAACACTTTAGCCCAAAGGTTCCTGGAGTTCATAAACTCAAATGCCATGGAACAACTAGTCACCATCCCCACAAGAGGAGAAAACATACTTGATCTCATCATCACGAACATGGGATCACAATGTTCAACACCCGAAGTATACCCCTCACTGGTGAGATCAGATCATAAACTAATCTCGCTGGAGGTCCTCATCCCGCCCCCACCTGAAATAAAAAAGACCACAGTGAAAAACTTCTCAAAAGCCGACTTCACACTTCTAAAAAGTAGTGTGGTCTCCTTTAAGGCCCCTGAGCCAGTGGTAAACATTACTCAAACCGCTGAATCACTTACAAATGCCTTCTACCAGCACCTACAGGACTGCATGGATCAGGCAATCCCAAACAAAACTAAGACTCTTTGTACCAAAGGCAAGTGTCCAGTCTGGTGGACCCCAGCTATAAACAAGCTCTACAACAAAAGGAGGAAGCTACTACAAGATAGAGCAAAATCCTTGAAAGGTAAGACACCTTTGATCATTATAAGTAAAAAACTAAGAGCTCTCATAAAATCATCCAAGGCAAATTTTGAGAGAAAAATCGCCAAGGACTCAAAAGACAATCATAAGGCCTTCTTTAGCTATGTTAGAAACCTAGGAGGAAACTCCCAGATATGCTCAGAATTAGTTCAAAATGATGTGAAGATTACTGAATCTACACACATTGCCAACATACTGGCTGACAGGTTCAGTGCAAACTTCTCCCCCCCAAAAGGAGAGATATCTATACCAGAGGATTGTAGCCCCCCAAACATCTCCAACACCCAGGTGAGAACTGCTCTCTCCAAGGCAAAAAATATAGCACCCATGGGACCGGATGGTGTCCCCGGCTGTGTGCTCCACGAACTCAATGAGGAATTAAACCCGCAGTTAGGACAGCTGTTTAATCTTAGCATCACCTCAGGATGCGTACCCAAGGAGTGGCGCATGGCAACTGTGGTCCCACTTCACAAGGGCGGTGCCTCCACCGACCCTGGAAATTACCGTCCCATTAGCTTGACAAGCCTTATCTGCAAAGCCATGGAGAGGATCATAATGGAACTCATAAATAAAGACATAGGGAACTTGCAGACTTTGGATCCAACCCAGTTTGGCTTTGTCAAAGGCAGATCATGCCTTTTAAACTTGGTTGACTTTTTTGAAACAGTCACCAAGGCCATTGATGAGGGAAAGGCAGTCCATACAGCCTACCTCAACCTGGCAAAGGCCTTCGACACAATACCCCACTCAGGTATCATCGAAAAACTCATCAGCTTGAATGTAAACCCATACATCACAAGATGGGTTGCAAACTGGCTAAGTGACAGAACCCACAGGGTCAGAGTTGCTGGAGCCATGTCAGACTCAAAGCCTGTCACAAGTGGTGTCCCACAGGGCTCAGTCCTGGGTCCACTCTTGTTTGGCATCTACTTTTCTGAAGTACAAGCAAACACAGGAGGGTTATGGCTGACAAAGTTTGCAGATGACTGCAAACTGGGCGCCATAGTCGAAAACACTTCTGACACAGATATCCTTCAGAAGGGCCTCACAGAAACGGATAACTGGTGCCAGAGCCATGGCCTGAAGTTAAACGCCAAGAAATGCATAGTCATACCCTTCGGGAAAAACAAGGTTACCCCTAGCTACCATATAGGTGGCAATCCATTGAGCACAGAAGAAGTCATCAGGGACCTGGGGACCCAGGTTGACACTAGCCTTTTGTTTGACACTCATGTTGCTAAAGTAGTCAGGAAAACCTTCTACATTGCCCACCTGATCATGAAGGGATTCACATCTAGATCAAGGGAGGTCATCGTCCCCCTGTACTCATCACTCATTAGACCTATGATTGAGTACAATGCCCCCATTCGGAATGTATCTGACCCGACACCTGCAGCAGCTGGAAAGGCCCCAAAAGTTCCTCACCAAAAGGATAAAGGGTCTCAAAAATATGTCTTATGCTGCCCGACTGAAAGAACTCCAGCTCTATTCAGTCTCATACTGCTTGCTCAGAGGTTTATTCAATTTTTGTTTCCTGGTATAGCCAGGTTTCTGTGGCAACTAAGATGTTTGGAGAATATATTGCTATCCATGCATGCATTTTAGGAGTTTATTACAAATACTTCATAGGCTGATATGATATATATGAATGCCAGGGTAGGACTGTGGGTGAAGAGGTAGCAATAAAGGAGATGATGGGGATATGCTGTCTGGTATCTGAATATGTTGAGTTGGACCTGGGTTTGGGTGGATGGCACTGCTAAGTTTTATTGTTATGGAAGTTTGATGGGGTGGGTAGAGACATATTTGCTTATTTCTATCCTTAATACCAAATCTGCAAATAAATGGCTGTTGCTTTGGATAACCGTACTGGAACAGTAGAATATATGAGTATTGAAATAGACAGAGTGTGATTGGGAGATGAGGTTCAGAAGTTTTACTTGGAGGGTACAAGTAGAATATAGGAGTTTTGTTTGGATTGTGAAGGTAATGGAAGTTGTTAAGATGTTAAGTGTGTAAGTAGGACAGGATGTACTAGTATGAAGCATTATAGGAGACATGTTTCTGAAATGTAAGAAATAGAAGGTTTTGAAGGATAGTGGGTGAGGATGGAGTTAAGATAGGAAGTAAGGTGGGGTTATATGGGAAAGTAGAAGTTGAAATGTAGCATAATATATTGTGTTTATTCTGTAGACTTATGGGTGATTTTGCTTCCTTAAACTTTTAATTCACCACTTAGTTTTTTTCTGGCCTATTCTCCTGTTTCATTTTCATCTATCACTGTATCCTTCTGTAGCTTCTAATTGTATGTAATCTTCCTTTTGGCTACTCTTGCAACTTACAGTCTCTTTATCTTTTGTGACATTGTTTCCTCTAACCCATATATACCATCTTGTACCAGAAACATCTAAGCCAACCATTCGTTAAACAGGGGCAATCCATATGTCATTCCCAATAATAATCCATTCCCCCACACCTTATACACTTTTTTAAATGAACACCACATTTGTTTACAATCTGTCCCTGTCTCCACAGCTGAAACAACTGTCATTTTTTTAATTTACCCCTTATCCTTACCCTCCTGAGTGCCCTAATCCGTCTATGCAATGCAGCCTTCATTCATTTGTATCTGTTGCCTCAGTACAGTTGGTGTTTCTTTGTTTTGCAGACAGCTTGTGTTTTGGTATCCATGACTTTTGTCACAAATATGTTATCAGATGGGGTGCACGCACTATCTGAGAATCAACCTTATGTTATCACTTAAACAGACACTTCCCTGAATACTACTCCTTCCTTCTTTTGAAAGCTGTTAAAGACTAATCTGAAGCAGTGAACCAGCTTGCTTGCTTGTTACTCTTCTTCTTATAATAGAATAAAAAAAAGTAGACTACAAAACACAGCAAAAATTTAAAAAGTGGTACTAAAGACTTACTTTCTAGTTAAGGTTGCATGGTTTTATGTTTATAATCTCCTATAAGATCTAATTGCATAGGTAACGGTAAACAAAATACACATTTTTCCCTGTTTGTGCCTATATTATTACAAGCCGTATCAACTGGTCACCGATAAGATCATGTAAAAATTAGAAAAAAATCAGGTCAGATAATTCAACACACCTGACTTTTTACAGTCCCATTAGTTTTGAGAAGCATATAAACATGTTATCAACAATCTGTGTTGATGATTTTCACAGCTTACTGTGCTATAAATGTAAAGCACGTGCTTTACTTGTCATTGTGTCAGACCACCCTACATTATGCACTACTGCAAAAAACGTCCAAAAATACACAAATATTTGTCATGAAATCACAAGCTGCATCGCCGTATTTACCAAATGCAGTCCATTCTGTATTGCAGGAATGATTCTGCTTACAGCACAGCATCTACTCAAGGTGTTAATATTAGTTATTTTGCTAGTTTAACATTGGATAATCATGACACTAAATGTATATAATAACTGCATTAAGAAAAAATAATAAAATAATCAAAGAAATAAAATTAATTGCTAACATTCTGAAAATGATACCCCATACTAATATTGTAAATGTGGCCCTCAATACCACTCATATTTCTTGAGAATATTTAAAATGCTCATTGTTTAGAGATGTTCAATCAGTTTTTTTAAGAATAGATGAATAATTTTGAAACACTATAAGAGGTTTGACTTATATTTGGTTTATATGAAAATAACCTTGTGAAATCTAAATAATGTTATGAGTCTAGTTATTTCCAGCTTTTTACACCCTTTATATGCATGCATAAATATAAAAAAATCCTATTTTTGCTTAAAAAATGAAATGTCTCCAAGAAATATTTAAGAAGAAATTATTGTTTATATTTCTGGATCGTGAAGGGGTATAAGATAAACACAGACGACTGAGTTAGCTGACTTTTGAAAATCATAATGTTTTCTTGAAGTATTTTTATTTATTTATTTTTTAATGAAATCCCTCAATTATGCAAAGAAGATGTGAAACTAATATAAATTCACCAACCTGCAGACAGAAGAACAAGAATGTATATCTAAAAGGACACAGCATTAACAAAGTAGTTATACAGTAAGTACTTTTTTCTTATTTTACTATACCTTTTCTCCTTTGATGCTTATTTCAGACAAACTAGTCACCTAAAACAAAAAATAATAAGTGTAAAAGATAATTAACTTAGATGACTGTGGCAATGATGTTACAAATAATTGCATTAAAAATATTTTTTTTTTAATAATGGTCAGCTAGGTAAACCACAAATAACATAATTTGAGAATATAACTTTAACAACCTGCTAAATGACAACCCTGTCATTCTACAACATTTAAAATGCATCTGCATATGGTTTGTTATATTTATAATCTGTATGAAGAAACTTTTTTAGGTCTGTGGATACAGAAGTATCACAGGCAGCATTTTATAACTGAATATCAAATCACAGTACACAGTCCATAAGCAAAAGTCATAAATCTCAAGTTTGTCACAGAGGTACAGTGGCTGTAGCCTTGCACATAGCTATACTAAAGGATTTTAGAATTTGCAGTGTGTGGTTCCCAAGTAAAGCACAGTTGTATAAGCTGAACTTAACCATAACGGTAGATGTTCAAATGATCACCTTTGCAGTAACCTTAGCTATACAGGTTATACCTGTGAAGGATATAACAGCTATCCTGCTTCCAAAGCTACAGGGGACCTTCCCTGTGCCCAAACTGTCAAGTGGATCAAGATGAGCTGATTAAAGACAAGTTTGGGCATGAAGCCCTTAAGAACTTTCCTGCAAACAGGGAAAGGGAGGCTGAGCCCTGACAGGACATTGCTAGGAGAAACAAAAATAAATGTCTACACCTTGGCATAAAAAGCACACCAAAAACCAAGCAGGTGGAGGGAGGGAGCAGCTACTGCTATTGTAAGTTCAGCTTACACCACTGTATTTCTTCATATTGATCACTGCTGCAGTAGCCTTAGCTGTAGGAGTAGATTACCATAGCTAACTACATTTGGAAGGTGGTAAGAGAAGGGTCCAGTAGCCCCTGGTGAATGGTCCTTGTAAAGCTTGACTGACATCTACAGAAGCAATCAATCTTATAGTGCTTTGTAAAAATATATACAGCGGACCAAGTAGCAGTTTCTAGAATACTTCTATAATCTAACCCTTTACAAAAATCTATAGATGAAGCCAAGGCCCTAGTACAGTGGACCTTGCCTCTGCCTGGAATAGATTTGTCACGGTGAGTATAACAAAAGGTAATAGCCTTAGACAACCATTTGGAAATAGTCTGTTTTGAGACAGGTTGCCATTTCGTTTTACTTTCAAAAGAAATGAACAATTGATCTAAAGAGTTGAAAGATTTAGTTCTGTCAAGCTAATATCTGCATTGTCTGTTGACATCCAAGGAATGGGGTATCCTTTCTCCCTCATTTTTAGGTTCAGGAAAGAAAACTGGGAGATGGATAGTTTGGCTTACAGTAAACTCAGATACTGCTTTAGGTATAAAATAAAGATTAGCTATCAAAGAAATCTTGTCCTTGTGGAAAATGAGGTAGGGTTGACTCACTATAAGAGCTGGTGACTCAGATGCCCTTCTTGCAAATGTCAGTTTTATTTATTTTTATTTATTTTACATTTGTTGACTGGATCAAAGTCCATTTACAGCAGAGGCCCGGGGAGATAAGCGCCAACATATACAAGAACAATAGAAAATGAAATAAGACATAGATATAAAAATAATCTAAAATATAAAATAGTAATGCACATAAAAGACAAAAATGCAGATAAAAATACATTCAGACTAAAAATAGTACAATTTTATAAGTAGGATATTTCATAAGGTACATAAGGTACATAGGTTCACATTGAATAGACAAGTATACAGGATAGAAATGACCCTGGTTGTAGTCAGGAGAAGTAAACAATATCTAATAGATAAGTAAATTACATACATGTTGTTGGTTTAGCCAGGCTTGTCACAGTGGCATAGCCAGTTTGATGCCAGATGTTGTTTAATTGTGGCTTTAAATTGGCATATGGAGGAGAGCATGGTCATGGCAGCTGTAATTATGTTCCAGGTTTTACTTACAGAATTTGCAAATAGGGCCATGCCAGCAGCATTGTTAATTTTAGTTGTCTGTATTTGTAGCTTATTAGATGAGTGGAGCAGTCTCGTGTTATTATGGGGGAGGATAGAGTTTCTAAGGGCTGGAGTATTGTCCGGCTTATAGAGGATTTTGTTAGCCATTATCAGCAGGTTGTACTTGACAAGATTAGGAAATTCCCGCCATCCAAGCAATTTGAGGTTGATGCAGTGGTGGGTTCTGAATGGCAGGCCTGTAGCAAACCTGGCAATGTGATTATAACAGGCTGTTAAGTCTATTAAGTTCAGATTTACTTATATTGGCCAGAAGGGGGAGGCATATAGGAGTGTTGAAAGTAGGTGGGAGCGAGCAATGGCTATTTTAGCTGGGGGGGGGGGGGTGAGAAAGGCTTTGATTCTATGGAGTGACCCAAGTTTTTTATTGATGGTCTTGATTGTCTGATTTACATGGAGGTGATTGTCTATAGTGGCACCCAGTAATTTTGCATTGGGGTCGGGGGAAATGACTGTCTTTTGCATTTATGGTGAAGGAGAAGGGTACAGACCTTTGGGATGGTGGGAATACGAGCATTTTAGTTTTTTTGGGATTAAGTAGCAGGCGACGTTTGGTGAGCCAGTTTTCTATGGCAGTGAATGTGGACTGGATATCCTTCTTTGGATCAGTGGGAGATCTGTTGAATAGTGCATAACATTTAAAAGACTGAGGAACTGTATACATCATATCTGCCTTTTTAGGGACAGCTGGCTGACTATAAGTAAATTTCAGCCAGTAAGACACAAATCCTCTAAATCTGACAGGACAAGAATAATGGCTGTAGGTTCTGGAAATCCTTCTGTAACAAACCATAGCATTTTCTGAAGGACTGAGAAACCTCAGTGTTCTCTGAATGAAAACACCACGACATTCTAGCACTAGTCTCTGATGGGAAGAATCAGAAACTAAGGCCTCCTCTGAGTCTGAAGCTGAAATTTGCATGCAGAACCCTGAAACTGTCCCTGTATCTTCCTTTTCAGATTCAGAATATTATATCTTTTCAGGATAAGAGGAATCCCCTTTTTTACCAGAAGCTAGTTGGCAAGAAAGATCAATGGCCTGAATTAAACCCTTAGCCAGTCCACATAAACTACTCCTATTGAAATAAATTTGAGGCGAGATAGATACATGCTTGGTTTTCTGTTTCTTTTTGGAAGGAAAAATGGGGCCAACTATGTTACTAATGGTAGCTACCCTAGAGACTGGCACAGCATTTTGACAGGACTGTCAAGAGTGGCTCTCCCTTGCCCACTGATGGGGGCTCCAACAACTGCAGAAGATATGGCTAACCCCCAGTCCATAGTGGCTGTAAATGTTGCACCAGAGGGATCCAGGGTAAAAGATGAGTGATCTGAGGTGCAACAAATGGCCACAGCAAAGTCACCCACCTGTGGCTGAGGAAAATTGATTGCCTGCTCTGGTGGCAAAGGCTGTTTGCTTAACTTTTTCTTTTTATAGTGGGAAGAATGACTGACTGGCTGACTGACTGTGGAACCAGTAGTCTGTTTGATGGTCAAGCTAAAAATGGTACCTCTTTCTCAGACAAGACAAGCAGCAAATGCCAGTAAAATGGTTTAGTATCATTATGTCAAGTAACGGGTGGTTTAGTCTTCATATGGTCGACATACATCCATGAAAGTTAGAATGCCCAATTCTGAAATAGTCAACACAAACAGAAAACCTTGAAACTCTCTTCTATTTTGGACCCAGGAATAAGAGTTACCATGGGTTCAGGGTGGGGCAAGGTTGGACAAGTGGTAATGTTGGTGTTCAGCATTCCAACATTTGGTATGTAGGAATCATGCAGGTGGACTCGATCACATGTGACTAGACATATTTATAGTAAACCCAACAGGTTAAAATAAACCACAAAACAGTGTACTATGTAAACATAAAAATAATACAAACACCGCAACAAAAGTTTCTGATGAAGTAACTGTGTTTTGGAACAAAAGCACTAAAACTGTGGTGAATAAACCTTTGGCTGGGACGTTTGGTGCGGTGTTTTTATTTTTTTGATAGTAAACCCAGTAAAACTACCAGTCCACAAAATTTACTTTATTGATAGAAAAACAACAGTAAAAATCATTTTAAAATACTATGTAAGAACCACAATGGAAGAATAAACACAATGTATCCACAAAAAATTGTTTACTGTTAGTTTACACTACTTTTAAAATGACAGAAATAAACAAGTGCCCCATTTAAAAGAGCATTACATTCTCAGGAAAGTCCTTTAAATAACACACTCCTCAATTTAAAATAACTTTCTGGAAGAGGAATGCAATAAAAGATTAACAACATTTAAGAAAATGGATTTTTTTCTCCAAAGGAAACTTATTTGCACAGCAAAGAAAAGCACAAGCTCACCATAGATACTCAAAAGCCTCAGAGGAGTGCACTCTTGAGCGGCAGTAAAGCTCTGAAGGGTTTTTTGCTCAGATTTATCTTTCATTGAGTTCCGATCATGCTGCTTTAATAGTTTTGGCATGTGGAAGGTGCTCTGAAGCTTTGGAAGCTGGACAGATTTTATAATCTTGGCAGGCTATAAGCCATATAGCTAAGGCTACTGCAGCAGGGATCAATAAGAACATCATTTAAATCTCATAGAAAAATTAAATTGGCAGTGTTTCATTTCACAGGCAGTCTCTTTTTTGGCTTTTCCCAGTTAGGGGTCGCCAAAGCAGAACTCTGGTCCGCTAATGATTGGCAGGGGATTTTTACGGTGCCAAGTTGCCAGCCCGATGACCAACTTTCAAAGAAGGCACATCCATTCACGCACACACCTACCTGCATGTCTTTAAGCATCACATGACCATGGGGAAGACATGAAGACTCCACACAGAAGGTGCTCCCGCAGAGAATCGAACGGGAGAACCACTTGCTGTGAGGCAACAACGCTAACCGCTGCACCACCGCGGCTTCATTTCACAGACAGTGAATATGATAATCAGTGTGTATTTTAGCAATAGCCCACAAATATCTGTGGGTATCACACAACTGGCAAATGGTTGTTGTGAATAATTGCAAGCATAAGGTCTGAATAATTAAACAAAGCCAACAATGGTTAAAGAATGTGATGCCCAGACACATGAGCAGGCTATTACTGTTATACAATGACATTATTTAAAAATAATAAGAAATTGATAACCTTTGGCAAATAATGTAATTGCATGATGGCACTTTATTCATTCTTTGCCTCCTCTGCTGGGTTTTGATGTATTGCACATTGGTATGGCATACACATCTACATACTTACTCAGCACATCAGAAGAGGAGATGGAAGAAGTGTTCACTTCCTAGAAAGTTTTCTGTTGCTTGATTGTATCTTTAAAATAAGAAGGTGAAGACAAAAACATGCAATACAGACATTTCTAAGAAGAAAGCAGCTTCTCCATCTACTCTTGCCTTAGTAATTTATGAGATTTTTCTTTTTTAAAATGTAACATTAATAGAATCAGTCCAGACAGTCAACAAGAATTCACCAAGTCTATGTTCTTACCTCTCTCCCTCTCTCTGTTTTTTGTCACACCTGGCATTAATTTCTCTGACTGACCTCTACCAAGGCAATGGACATTTCCTACTTTTGTATGGTTTGATGCAACTGTTGTATGCTTTTGAAGATTCATATCAGATGCTAAAACAACAAAAGTCATGTTTTTATATAGATGGCAAGTATCTAGAAAAAAAACATATCAAAATGACACACCTGAATGTCCATCCCTTCTACATTTGATACTATAATCCCATACCACTTATCTGGGAATCTTACACAACTTAGTAGGAAGGAATTTGGACACAGCCATCCATTTTATGTTTGTTTATATTCAGATCACCATTTTCCTTTTGTCTTGTTATAGCATTGAATCTCTGGAGAAGAATTTAAGATGCCTGTTCTGTCTTGCCTGGATACAGAAGTGAATAACTAATTTTTTACCGGCAACAAGAAGTTCATAAGGAAGTGAAGCATATTGTCATTACTAGTATAGTTAGAAAGTGAATCTAATCAAAAAGACAGAAGCAGAGGTATCTGTGCAGAATGGGTGCTTCTGATATGATAAGAAAGAGTGGCAGTAGATAAGGTGAGATGTAACCCCTTTAGTGGACATGTGGAAGGGGAGAGAACTGTCCATTAAGAGTAAGATGATAGAAGTAGCATCAGGAAAGATGTGTGTATCTCTCCCTCTCTCTCTCTCTCTCTCTCTATATATATATATATATATATATATATATATATATATATATATATATATATCTCCACGTTGATTCATGTGACTGGATTTAATTTGGTTATGTCTTTATTTAACTGAGTGCATGTCTGTTGGATATATAGTGGACATTTGGGCATCTTATTTTTAGGGCACACGTACATGTTGAACTCTCCAAAAATAATGGTGACAATATCCATCAGGATGATCATATGGAGTAAAAGGTATCTGTTACTTTACCCAAAAGACGTAGTAAATATGTGGAGATCATTTGATGTTTCTCATGGCCATCAAGAAGACAAATCACTCATGTTCCTCATGGATAGGGCAACAAAAAAATGTCCCAGGATTGCCTTGTTCTGCCTGCCTCTGTGTTATTCATACAAACATATAAGAGCTAAAATCTACCACGGGCATTTAAAGCTAAGTTTGTTAAAATCCTCATAGGTCAATATTCTAGTAAGTACCCATGAACCTATGAACTTCAACCAATTTAAGGTCAGTTGCAAAGATAATGTTGGCAATGTCAGGAAAGTGGTGCTAATGACATGAGCGGTTAGGTCATTCATACCATTCCTGCCCAGTCCTCTTCCCATACCTGTTATTAAGGAAGGCTTGGAGTCTCAGAGACAGAGTGGGTAAAGAGAAGTGTAGGTTTGGCTATGAACCAGATGATTCTGATTTGATAACCTGATCCCTGAAGAGCTGGCCTTTTACCAGCTCGTTATCCTAGAATGAAAGGTACAGCTTATAGCCAAGGGTAGCAGTCATACATGGATACCTGATATTAATCAAGTGGTATCCGCCCATGTAATGCACATTGGGCATGAGGCGAGACACTGTGTAGAGCATTCAAAAAAGAAACCACCAAGGTTGTGCTGGTGCCACACCCAGATGTCTATGTATAGAAACCTGCACAGTTTTTCTGGTGGCATACCCAGATGTCTATGTTTCCTTAATGTACACATTTCATAATTACTTACATTAAGGATTCCCCAGTGACAGAGCCCAAGTCTGAAGGGGCCGGGTACTGGGAAAGATTAAGTAAATGAGATGGCTGATGGCAAACAGCAGTAGTGGGAATTAAAAAAAGGAGTTGGTAGAAGTGCAACAGGTTCATTTAGCTATGCTTTGGACAGTAATAAGTTACTGCTAGGTAGGAGGTAAGCCATGCACCTCTTAGTCTATAGGCATGTATTTAAGTACTAAGAAGTAGAGCGACATGAGGAAGGGGGTAAGAGAGATGAAAATAAACTTCAGACCTGTAAGTTGCAGATCAAAACACTTTTTAAAATGCCAAAGAGGGGCTCATAAGGGAGTAGATCAGTAGCACAGTACTACTGAATTATGCAGCACTGTATGTAAGTTATGAGTGAATTGTTAACAAGTTCCCCCTGTGTTTATATACATATCTGTAGGTCTATCTATATGCATGCATACATGCATACATATGTATGTATGAATATGTAAGACACTTTGCTGTATACTCATACAAAGGAAAGTCAAGAGATCAAGCAAAACTGCTTGAGCTCCATATGATCAAAAAAAAAAAAAAACAACTTAACAGTATTGTTTGCAGGGAGCTTGCCCCCCTGCACCCCCACACTCCCTGCTAATAGTGTATACCAACTCTGACGTCACACTGCAGTGGAGAAAAGTGGAAATTCTTCAATCCCTCTACACACACACACACACATATATATATATATATATATATGTGTGTGTGTGTGTGTGTGTGTGTATAAATATATGGGTTCCCTTTAGAATATTGAAGGTTTAAAACTTCGAATGTCATATGGTTGAGAGCATATGATCCAAGTTTTAAAACTTCAAATGTTCTGAACACAGATCTCCATACAGCACGGAATAGGACATTTTCCATTTTCCTCGCAGTAGTGCCATCTCAGAGTTGGTATATTTAAATAGCAGGGGGTGTTGGGGGAGCAGGGGGGCTTGCCCCCTTGCAAAAACATTGAGGAACATGCTTTTGTTTTTGTATTGATTTCAGAATTTCAAAAATTTGAAACTTCGATCATATGGTCTCGACCATATGAAATTCAAAGTTTTAAACCTTCGATATTCTGAAGTAAATCCATATATATATATATATATATATATATATATATATATATAGAGAGAGAGAGAGAGAGAGAGAGAGATGGGTGTCGGGCACTTCAGTGAAATGGATGCAATGCTGCCACCCAGTAGACTGATGCCAAAATGATGAATGAACAAATATCAACACAATCTGTGCATTCTGTGGGGATTACCCACAAGTTGACTAAACCAATGGCAGGTGTTTTTGCAGGGGAACAAACCTTGGTTTATCCCATCCCCACAACCCCTATTAATATATATATATACATATATATATATATATATATATATATATATATATATATATATATATATATATATATATATATACATATATACATACATACATACATACTAAGTCTGAGATTGCACAATCCCCAGGGAAAAGGAATATTGCCCTACCCAGAGGTTGTTGATCTTGCACACCTGTCAGATATCTGTATGCATCAACCAAATGGTGCTGACCAAGCAAACAGGTGACAATATTGTGTCCATTTGATCGTGTGTCCAACAACCATAGATAGATTGCTTGACAGATAGTAGATAGATAGATAGATAGATAGATAGATAGATAGATAGATAGATAGATAGATAGATAGATGGACAGATATTCATTTCACTTTCAGATTTCTATAAATGTACTTTGCTGTAATTAACTTGCTATACAAAGGTCCCACTCCAGTGTTAATGTCTTACATAGGTCATCCCTTATTCATCTCCTTAGAGGTTTACAATTCCTTTTGACTGAATAACTTAAAAGTGCATTGCCTTTATCTGCTTTTATTAACAAAGCTCTGTAACTTCCTACTATTTTTTTAGGTTTCTTAACAGCCTACAGCATTACTCAACTCCATTACCATGTTGACAGATCTCTGTGTTTCCCTTGCCTCTTTCGCCAGTTTTACCTCATCCCCACATCTCCTCCTGACTCTTAGCAGTTCTCCTGTTAAACCACAGACCAATGATCGCAATAGTTGGCCAACAGCTGAGATGATAGCATCTTACATGTTACTTTTGGTATGTATAACATGATGGTAGTAAATATTTACAGTCATTCTGACTTACATGCAGATTTCTGAGCTATTGGCCAACAATTATGATTCAATGTGGTGAGATTCGAAAAAGATGGCTTTTGACAATTATATTCTTCAATGCTTTCATCATCTGAATGAACTGGGATTTGATGCTGTGGCCGTTTGATCTTTTAATATAGATCCATTATATGGATATGCTGGTTCTGGCCTTTTCTCCTTTATATTCATCCTTTCTATCTTATCCCATTCCTTAACAGTCCATACATCATACAGTTCTTAATTCCACTTTTCATAGCTATCATTCTTCTGTCTGTCAGTTAGAATAACTCTTTACAGCTCCTCACACCCCCTAATCACCTACTAGATCTATGTATTACTCAGTCATATTTTACCTTCCATTAAATACTTTTCCTTTAGCTCAAAAAACATTTTGAATCTTCGTTGCCAATAACATAATTTCATTTCTAGCCATGATTGTTCCTGTGTCTTACAGTTTTCCTTTCTATTTAGCCATTATTTGAATAAGTATCCACTAGTTACCAAAGGGACCCACCATTCATATTTTATAACGAATCATCATTATATTAGTCCCACTTCAGTCCTTTTTTATACCTTCCACAAAAAACTTGGTTCCTTCTTTATTTCAGCTACTTTACCCGCTAGGGTTGCCACCCCTCCATTTTTTTCCATACTATCTGGAAATCAAATTGATTCTCTGGTAGTCTAGTAAACACTGTAGAAACTTCTGTATTCTGTTTCAAAAAAGGAAACAGACTATCAGAGTTTGTAAATCGGCTGATTTACTATGCTTTTTTACAGAAAAGCATAGTAAATCAACTGAAATCAGGCATCAGGAATGGAAAAATAGGGCATTCCCATCAGGCAATGTCAGGGTAACATCATAGAATGTGCAGGAGAGGGGGCTGGTTGGGTGGGGTTACTGGTGATGTGAGGGGTGAGGCCTTACTCTGGTTTTAGCCATGATGAAAGGTGGCAACCCTATTACCCACCCACTTTCACTCACAAATTTTCTTTCTATTCTTCTATCTTTAGCAGCTGTATTTATTAAATGCAATCACATATGCTTACTATCCAGATCTCCCTATCCCTCCCTGGTTCTTGGTCCCTGCATCCTCATATTTACAGTTCTTTCCATTCCAACTCGAAGTAAACCTCTGTATTCCCTCTAATTTCTCCTTCACTCTGCTTCCATGAGTTCAGCTACTGGAAAAACAGTCATAGAGACAAAGCCTTGTATTCTCCCAGTCTCAAGATTCATTTTCCACAACATGTACCCTTTCTCATTAAAGCTTCTAAAATAAAATACATATAAATTACATCCACCTGTCTTGTAAACTGTAACCATCCCTTTCAGTATGCTTAAACCCCACCCATCTTCTACACTGTAACCCACCATTTAAGTATGCTTAAACCCCACCCATCGTCTACAATGTAACCCTCCATTTAAGGATGCTTAAACCCCACCCATCTTCTACACTGTACCCCCCCCTTTAAGTATGCTTAAACCCCACCCATCTTCTACACTGTAACCCTCCATTTAAGTATGCTTAAACCCCACCCATCTTTAGGGTTGCCACCTTTCTACTGTGCCATTTCCTGACAAACAAGCCCCGCCCCATGCACAATCAAGCCACACCCATTCCTTTTAATAGCCACACCCCTTTACTCCACCCTTCAGCATAATCACGGTGATGACAGACTAGAAAGACAGATCTACAGTCCAAGCATCTTATACAAATCATGTAATCATATATTCACTGTAACATCAAATGAGCTAAGCTTTGGTATAGACGGTATACCCTAGAAAACACAGATAAAAGGTAAACAGTTGTGATGACAAACTAGACAAAAAAGCTACATTTAAGCCTCACTATACTACGAAGACTGTACACCCTAGAAAGACACCCTAGGAAGAAACACAGGTCAAGGTAAACATCACGGTGATGACAGACTAGAAAGACAGATCTACAGTCCAAGCATCTTATACAAATCATGAAGTCATTATACATTCACTGCAACCAAGTCCAAAACCAGATTAGAAACTGTTCTAGTTAATCACCACATGTTGAACATCTAGATAGTTACACACATCTTGTCACCATCAATGAATGAGATAGTGCCAGCACAGCTAGTGAATTAATATAAATTTAATATTTAAAAAATTCACTAGTAGCTGTGCTGGCAATATTTCATTCCCCTTGTCACACTAATCTTTGAAAATCTACCTTAATTCCAAAGAATCCATTAAAAAAAATCCACTTACCTCCAGAAAAATCAGCAGCAGGGCTACTAAAACAAGCTCTCAGCAGCAGAACAGAACAGGCAGCTAAAGGGCCAGCAAGCAGGGGAACACACCACCACCCAGTCCACAGCACTTCTCCTCCAGCAAGCAAGGCAAGCAGCAGGGCTAAGGCAATCCTTCCAGGCAGCAGGGCTTCCAGGCAGGGCTTCCAGGCAGGGCTTCCAAGCAGGCAGGGCTTCCAGGCAGGGCTTCCAAGCAGGCAGGGCTTCCAGGCAGGGCTTCCAAGCAGGCAGGGCTTCCAAGCAGGCAGGGCTTCCAGGCAGGGCTTCCAAGCAGGCAGGGCTTCCAGGCAGGGCTTCCAAGCAGGCAGGGCTTCCAGGCAGGCAGGGCTTCCAGGCAGCAGGCAATCCACTGAAGACGATGTCCAAGGCTCCAAGCAAGAATTTCAGATCTTAAGCAGCACCCTTTGTACTACAAAAGTAAAAGGTAAAAACTTATGCTGACTGAAGCACCGCTTTATATTCTTAAATTTTCGCGGGCTTTGCAGGGCTTTTACTACTAACTCTACGTGTTGATTGGCTGCTTGCTGCACGAGCCTCGTCTGCAGCAAGCAGCCAATCAACGAGAGTCCAAGACGGGGCACGGGAATGTTTTTTTTTTTTTATAATACGCGCTGACGAGCCTGACGCTATTTCCGGACTCCGATTACAAGAACCGGAGAACCGGAGTGCCCTACTGATTTCCGGGCACTCCGGAAAAAAAACGGAGGGGTGGCAATGCTACCCATCTTCTAAACTGTAACTCTCCCTTTAAGTATGTTAAACCCCACCCATCTTCTACACTGTAACCCTCCCTTTAAGTATGCTTAAACCCTACCCATCTTCTATATTGCAACCCTCCCTTTAAGTATGCTTAAACCCCACCTATCTTCGGCACTGGAACCCTCCCTTTAAGTATGCTTAAACCCCACCCATCTTCTACACTGTAACCCTCCCTTTAAGTTTGCTTAAACCCCACCCATTTTCTAAACTGTAACTTTCCCTTTAAGTATGCTTAAACCCCATACATCAAATCACAAATAACTAGTTCCTGCTATGAAGCAGTTCTAGTGGTTACTCTCTGCATTCACATTCTTTGTTTCTTGTATATTACTACATAGGAGACACTCTTGTGTTCCTAAATCTTATCCAGTTGTGAATAATCATACCTGATAACATATTCTTCAACCTTGTAAACAGCATCCTTAGCAATATTTTTGCACCTACATTGAAGTGCAGGATTAAGTTTGTATATTTTTGGATCCTTCACACCCCGTCTCTTTTTCTAGCTTTGCCATTTTCACTTTCTTCATATCTTTAGATATTCCCTTCCCCTCCTAACTTCATTGAATGTTTTAACACACCCTATCTTGTTATTTGGAACTCTTCCAAACATCCAACTACTCCTTTCTCTTTACCACTTTTAATCCTCCTAATCACATATCATATTTTCTTCCACACAATATTCCTAATGATGTTTGCCACTGCTTCTCTGTTTAACTTGTCCCTCCTGTCACTCTCTGGTTTATAGGTACATAGGTTTGTAGGATGATACTAGGCTATTGGCCCAGAGGCCCTAATAAGTATAGCTAAGAATTTAACCCATGTTCTCACAATGTCAGCACCTGTCATCCCTGTCCAGCAGGGAAACAGGTGGGATCCCAGTGATGTATTTTCTGTTTCCCATCCAGTCATCCAAGCTCCTGTTAAAGATGGCTATTGAGGTACTCATCTTGACATGTAGAGGGAGTCTATTCCACAGATGGGGGAGTCTTTGGGACACAACTCTATCCTGCCAACAAGTTCTATTAATGGCACAGACCAGGTTGACGGCTTGCATGTGTGTTGTGCGAGTGAAGTTTGACTTACCGATATGCAGCAACTCCATCAAGGCTGGGTCTGAGATGGACTTGTATGCCAGACACAGGTCAACTTTTGAGCAGCCTGTATGAGATTGAGTACAGGGACAGAGCTTTTGTCCTATCTGTACAGGACAGATATTTGAGACCCTGTATTTTCCTGGTCGGGATCCTCTGTGGTCTCTCCAGCTGTTGCATGTGCTTGGCAAGGAACACGCCAAAGGGGGTATTGTACTCTATAATGGGTCTGATAAGGGAAGAGTGCAGGGATGTTATGATCTCCTTGTTCCTGGATGAAATACCCTTACTTATGAAGTGGGCCATGTAGAAAGCCTTCTGTACAACGGAGGCAAAGTGGTGGTCAAAAGTCAGGCTGCTATCAACATAGGTGCCCAAGTGTGTCACAACTGATTGTGTGCTTAGTACATTATTATTAATGTGATAATTAGTGGGGACACCATTTTCCCAAAGGGGATAATGATGCATTTCATGGCATTCAGTTGGATGCCATCCTTCTGGCACCAGTCATTAGTTTGTGTATGGGCCTCTTGGAAGATGTTCACATCACTAGGGGAATTTAAGACAGTCCCCAGCTTGTAAGTCCAGGATATTTTCAATTCTTGGGGGGTGTCGACCAGCTGATCCAATGCATTGGCATTGACAAAGTTGAGGAATCTCTGGGCTTTCATGTTTGGGCTACAATAGGTCTTCCACTGTACAGTTGGGTAGTTAAAGTCACCTAGGATCAGGGTAGAGAGTTGACTCTTGATAGATTCAAGTAAGTTCAGATAGGTGGAGTGGGAGTCCTAAGCCATGGCGGGGGGTCTGTAGCTAGCTATGATTTGAATAGTTGTTTTGTCAACAATTAACTGCAATTAGAGTGTCTCCTGTGCATCATACTGTTTGATCAGACTGGAGGGGCGTATGTCTTCGATAAATATTGAAACTCCACCTCCTTGGCCTCTGTTCCCATCTCCCTCATTCTCTTTTCTGCCCTTCCTGTTTTTTCATAATGTTTCATACGAATGTATTGCAATCCACTGCATATCATTATTTCTAAATCTTAGCACATCTCCCTGTTGTTCAAGCCTCTAACCACAACTCATTTTGTTTTCTTAGACCTTTATGCATACTTGCACTAGTCCTCAGTTATTATTCTATCTTACCATGTCAACAGCAGTCTATGTATTTGTCCTGCTATTAATCTTGTATTTCAATACCAAATCTGCTCCTAGCAGCCATTCCCTGTCCATTTTATGCACATGTTCTTTAGCCTGTGATTCTCTACATACTTCTTTCTATAGCAGTGCATGTATTGCCTCCTATTACTGATGTGTACTCGTTTACTTGTCTCTCTGAATCTACATTGACCTGTCTTAATATTAGTCTTGTAACTGCAGTAGCCATCCTTATTAGCAGGTCTTGTTATGCAGCTCTTTAGATATTTCAGAGACATAAGCATGATTTAGTTACCATTTTGAAATTTGTCTTTTGAAAGCTAACCTTAGAGCCAGCTAGCCTTAGGGATGCAGAGTCCATTGTTAAAGGTTACTTCTTATCTTCCCAGACATTCCTGATTACTTCATAGGTTCATAGGTGTTTACTAGGCCAACAACCACAAGGGTCTTTTTAAGCCTAGCCATACATTCCAAATCTCTGACAAGTTCTGATGCCCTTGATAAGTGTAACCATGGGCCTGGGATATGATCCATTTACATGTTAGCTGTGTCCATTAGAGACATAGGTGCCAAACCAAGGATGAATTTCCAGTTTCCCATCCAATTGTCCAAGTTGCACTTGAATTGGGTTAGGGAGGAACTCTGCTTTACATGGATGGGGAGCCTCTTCCATAGATGGGGTAGTCTCTGGAATACATACCTGTCTTTCCAGCATGTCCTATTTATATCACAGGCAAAGGTTAAGTCTTTGGAATGGGTAATTCTGGTGCTGGTTGTTTTGTGGATATGCAGGAGGTCCATTAGAGTGGAGACTGATGATGTCCTGTATGCCAGGCATAGATGTCAACTCAAAAGCCTGTAGGAGACAGAATACAGGGATATGGCCTTGAGGTGGTTAGCATAGGACATATTACTTACGCTTTGTATTCTTTTAGTGAGGAACCTCTGTGGACATTCCAGTTGCTGGATATCCCTGGTTAGGTCCATACCAAAGGGGGAACTGTACTCAATGATAGGTCTAATGAATGCCAAATACAGTGTAACAATGACTTCCTTGGACTTAGATGCCATATACAAGTTGCGTAACATGGAATGATTTCCTGACTACTGTAGACACATGATGATCAAAGGCTAAATCACTATCTATGTGTGTCCCTAAGTCCCTGACTACTGGGTCAACTCTATGGGGTGTGTTGTCAATATGATAGTTACCGGGGATGGATAACTTCCCAAAGAATACTATTATGCATTTATTGGCATTTACTTTTAATCCATGTTTCTGCCACCAGTTGTTTGTCTGTGTCGGCCCTTCCTGGAGAACATTTGTGTCAGTGTGAGATTCAATGACAGCTCCTAATTTGCAATCATCTACAAATTTAGTCAGCCAGAGACCACTGATATTGGCCTTGACTTCTGAGAAGTAAATGTCATTGTGTCCTTCATTCCATAAACATCCAGCCGTTTTTCCAGCATATCCAATAACTAGGTAACACCTCAAAAAAAATTGCCAGTTGAGCAATGTCATCAACACAGACACCACAATAGTCTTGGGAAGGGATCTGTTGCAAAAATAAAAAAAAACAATGTCAGCTCCAAAAAATAAATAAATAATGGCTGTTTATTTAAATAAATCACAATGTGTGTGTGTGTGTGTGTGTGTGTGTGTGTGTGTGTGTGTGTGTGTGTGTGTGTGTGTGTGTGTGTGTGTGTGTGGTGACATAATGATTAAAGTCTTTACCTCAAAACTATGTGTTTGATTCTGACCTCTGATTATTGACTAGGCTTACAATAATCTGCAGACTAATAGCCTAATATAAACTTATGAAGCATAAGAAATAAGTCTTCATGTAAGTCACACTATAAAATTAAAAGAGAGTGCACCCAGCAATTCGCTGATGTACAGAAACATTTAGTTAGTGTGTCAAATATTTGCTAAATGGGCAAACTGTATTTTTTTAAGTAAACTTAGAAAACAAGTTAAAAATACTCATTCAGTTCAATAGGTTAAGCTAAGTGCTACAATAACAGCTCTCAAATGGTAAACAGCATATTTTCAAAAACAAAATGATATAGCAAAACAAGTACAATCAATGTATTGCATAGCGTTAAATTTTGTTAGTATAACATCACCACTAAAAACATCCCCTGACTCAACCAACCTTAAACCCTTGATATCTGCTTAGTACATTGCTCCACTTGTTCCACACCCTTCTTCTGCATCCTGTCAGCTTTCTGAATTCTGAAATGTTTCCCCTCATTTCTTGCACTTCACGATCTACCTCTTTTCCATCACCATAAGAAGACTATTTGGTCTTTATGTTTTCAGCACAGATCTCAATCTCCTTTTCTCTCAGATCACAAATTATTCATGTTTAGTAATCTTTTTATTAAAAATCTGTTCCATGTCTTTAATACAATTATCCTGAATCTGATTAATTACTGGACACTCCTAAATCATGTGTAACAATCCTGCATCACAATCACCACATTACCAGCATTTTCCTTCCCCCATGTTATGTAATCTTACTTATTGTGCAGGTCCTATAAATCTGCTTTATTTTCTTAAATTCTTCCTGTTAGAAAGTCTCTGACAATCACATGCATTGCTACATCATTAACATAACTTTCCATGACATTCCTCCTCTATCAAGCAACTTTTAATAACAGCTTTCAATTGTTCTATCCTCAGCCCCTCAGCTCTAGATTGGTCATGATGCTAGAAAGTTCATCATGTATTTGTCATTATAATAAGATATAAAGTCAGAGACACCAACTTTACAATTTTGTATTTCCAGGTTCCTATTACATTATCGAAGTTCTGAAATTCCAAACACCATAAGGTCGAAACCTTATGTTCGAAGTTTCAGAACTTCAATTCAGTAAAAAACAATAAAAAAAAACAAAAAGGACAGAAATAAACTCTTGCAAGCAAGGAAAGATTTCCCTTTACTGTACTGTAGTGCAATCTCGGAGCTGATATATTTAAAGAGTGGGGGTGTGGGGGGGCTTGCTCCCCTGCTTACAAGAGTTACTTTATGTTTCTTCTTTTTTATTTTTTTTTGTTGTTCAAAATTATAAAACTTTGAACATACAAGTTCAATCTTGTAGTGTTTGAAGTTTTAAAGTTTCGACAACGTAATAGTTATCCTGTATTTCCACCCTCCCCATAGCACAAACCAGCTTTCAACATATAATTCATGCTGAATCGGATTTAGTACTTAAACTGGTTCATGACTGCAAGTGTATTGCAGGTTTTAAATATTGGGTATGCTGGATTACAATAAATTCTAGAAATTAGATACTGTGGGTTGCATAAGGACCCAGGGGTCTCACCCTTTCCTTCCTCATCTTATTCCTCTTACTCACACACATAATTTTATCACACAAAGTGGTTGACTATCAAAATTTTTAATGGCAGTTACGCAAACTTGGGTGGTGGAAAGGCTGTTTTCAAGTTCATGTAACTCCGAACCAAATATGTTCAACTCCATAACAGCAAATGCTAGTGTGCATTCACTGTTGTCAGGTCGACCTTCTGCTTGGAGATCGCACTACAGAGGGGATCGGAAGATGTACCCTTTTTCTCACTGTAGTGCTATCTCAAAGTTTGTATATATAATTAGCAGGGGTCTTGCCCCCCTGTAAAACATTACCTGGAAATCACTGGAAGACAAGATAAGTTGGGTAATGTCAATAATGTCGAATATTGATGAGATGACATTACCGCTTTCATTATTTTCCATACATGATGTTTCTATTTTCAATGTTTTTTCCCAAGTAAGTCATTACTCAAATGAGTGAGTTTTGTAATTTCGATAGTAAACCCATGAGGTTTATATCTTGCTCACTTATTTATTCTTATAATTCAAAAGCAAATGGTATAATAAATAAAAACATTGGGTATGATCATCACTTGAACAATATTTATTCAGCCAGCTAGCATAGACTCCTCATCATATCTACACAAGTAACTGAGGTTACTGCTGCTACAACTCCAAATAGTTTTCGTCAACTGATTCTTCCCATGTTGCAAATGCCCAAATACAAAAATATTTCATGACAACCTTTCAGAAGAACAGGTCCTTGACTTTCTCTGCCCTAATCTGAAATGTCTTCTTTCAATCATATTCAAGACCCACCTCAGCCCTAAAGAACTTGAACATTTTCTACAATCCCAGGAGGGTAGGGTCTAACTGTTCAAAATCAACACTCAGTCAATCTACAAAAAGTATGAATAATATCCAGTTATCTTCAGTCCCCTCCAGGAATCACTTGGCCTTCTGTGACAAGACCTTAATAATTAAAAGAAACAAATTTGCAATGGAGGGCAGTCTTGTCTCACCTCATTCTTCACTAACTATGTTTGTCAATGCACCATTAATCAGTAGTTTAAATTTTATTATGCACTGGTATAAACCATACCACAAATCCTAATTCTTCTAAAATGTTAAACAAATATCCCTATTCAGCTCAGAGAAAATGCTTATAAAAAGATAATGGCATCTGAACTAGTCCATCTCATACCTTGGGCATCCTCAACAAACTGTCCTAAGCTCTATCAGCTAGTTTCACCTGTTTAATCTCTCACAAACTATTGCTGACCATCACTAACCAGAGGCTGAATTTTTATTTCCAGCTTATGTGCAACAAATAAGTTATGTTCTTACTATAAAGTTATATATGCGTCAAATTGGGCCTTCCTCCTTGATCAACAGGACTAACCTTGAAGGCCTTTGTCCAGCCCAGCATGTGAAGCTGTCCCCAGTGGTGTACATTCATTTGACTGGCTGGTGGATGGCTGTCCGGAAAATGTGCGAAAGCAGTGCAGCAGATTCTCATGATTGCGAAGTGTAAATTTGCAAAACGCACAACACCCCCCCCCCTTTTTGACCCATGGTAGCACTTGTTTAGGTGGTAGAGTGGTCGGAAATGTCGCATTCGGTGTTTTGTATGACATTCCGACCATTTGCCACTTTGAAAATTGACATTCTGGTTCACAAAATGTAACATTTGGAGATTGTTTCATTGAGTAAATGAATGCATACTGTCCCCAACTACTAGCCCCTTCCCTTTTACTCCTAATACTCTACCAACAGAAACATTCCCTTAGATGATATCTACATTAATGCAAGGAAAAAGGAGGTGCTGCAGCTAATTATTAGTTGCCACCAGCTCCTTTTTACTTTCACTGGGTGTACCAGAGCCACTTTAACCTCCTAGGGCTCAATCCATCCTGCATCCAGAGGCAATGAGGAGTTCAAAGGTGCTGATGCAGTGTCATGCTAATACTAATGAGTATGTCCTAACCCCCCCCCCTTACCCCACAACAGTCTTGTGAGCTTTATAATTGTTGTCTTTTGGTGTGAACATTCGTGGAACTGAACATTCGGTGATTTTGGGTCAATAAACAAAGGTTCGTGGAAGTGAACCTTCAACAAATTGTTATAGACTTATCTAAAACTGTGGCCACTAGAGCAATGAAAAGGAGCAAACCTTATGAAGTAATCCAAATAAAAAACTGTGCCCACTGGCATTTGTAGATCTTTCTAGTAATGGGTCTCTGGAAAAGAAGAGCCATTGTCCATTAATGGAACTGGAGAAACTATGTGGTTAGGCATATAGAACAAAGGATGAGGTGACACCTGGCAGGTGGGTCTGCAGGAGGACACTGGTAAGACCCAGAGATAGAGGCTTCACTAGATGATGAGGTTAAAACAGAGGGAACCAAACTTGTCTTTTTTTTATAGACCGTTATTGAATAATTTTCACTTGTGACAAAGGCAAATTTATATATGTATACAAGTAATCAAACCATATTAACAAGTTCACATTTACAAATATTATACATCACATTTTTCTGCATGTATTGTTCCAACAATTTCCATTTTTTCTATGTAATTTACTCCTAACTTTTGTAAAGATTCCACTTCCTGTTCTTTATCTCTGTTATAATATTCACTACTTCAAGTACAGCTGGTTTACATTTTGATTTCCATTTCACAGTAAATAGGCAACAAAACTTGTTAAGGTCAATCTAGGGCTATGAGAATGATCTGGGACATGCACACACCTAGTTTTCTGAATTAATGTCAAAATATGGGGAAATGGGGGATGTGTGAAGGATTTCTAGTGACAGTTTCTGAATGGTAGCATCCCTGGGATATTCTTCTGGGGGAAGATTGAGGTAGAAGAGTTTTCTACATATAACATCTGTTACTGATGTAAATATGTTATGGCAGGGCTACCCCATCAATGGAAGACTGAGTGGTTGGAGGCCACACATGTGACATGAGTAAACAATGCCTGACCTGATCTATAAGGGAAATGGTCTGTCTAGCAATATGGTTGGCTATCATAAAGCAGTTCATGGTTCTAACCGTTCTCATGCTGTCATCACTCTTCAGTAAAGAGGGTAGGGGTGAATGCCTCTCTGCTTATTTATATACCAAACCATGCAAAGCTGTCAATGTAGATGACAAGAGCACCTTCAAGTAGGGTTTTCTAGCATGTAGTTCAAGAACTGCTCCCGCCTCCCACCTCTAGAATGTTGATGTACAGTCTGGCCTCTGACTGTGACCAAACTCCTTGGACTGTATGCCCTTTACAATGACCACCCACTGTGGGCCAGACATAACCCCTGAACCTGCTGTGATTTAAAATTGATACAAGTAGTGAAGTAACTACAAATGCAGCTAAATTCTCTCAAGGGTCATCATTATAAATTAAGTTAGAAATAAAATGAGCTGCAGACAGAGTACACTTATAAAGCACAGAGTGTAACCAACTTAATTAGTAGCCAGAAAATTACAAATTTTATGAGAAATATACCAAAAATAAGAGGCAAAAATCTGGACAACTAAGAGGTATGCACTGGATTGCTATCACTTACTAAGAAAAGAAAAGCGTACATTTTGGAAATGTTCTTTTCAGCAGTATTATCTAAAAACTATATGCTTTGATCATCACTAAAAAAATATAAACTACACTATTTTAACCACATGTCACTTTCAGCTTACATTAAGTAAATGGCTGCTGTCCACTTATACCAAAAATGCAATTTTTTTTGCACATGTCTGTTTTAATATCATGTAGAATTAATTTCAAAATAGTTATGTTTCTGGCTAGCACTATGACATACAGGGATAAAACCCTGACTATGTCCCAGGTGACCTGAGTTTATCACCTAAGGTGCCTGGGATGCTGGATAAGCCATCCAGGGGGTAAGGCACACACATGACATGATTTGATATCCAAGAAACAACCACAAAGTGCTGCCTGAGGATGGTGTCTTGCTGATATCAACTATCTGTGGAAGTGAGGGTTAGTTCATTGTTGACACCCACTGCATGTCTCACCCTCAGGATAACAGACTTGTGCAGAGGGCAGGGAAATAAATAGGTTAAAATACTGTAATGGTAGCTGTGTGATGATGTCCCAGGATGCCTTGATCTTCTTGTTGGTCCCAACCATAACAAAATAAGTCTTAGGGAGAAACAAAATTAGACTGGGCAATTCAGAAGATGCACTGGGGGCAGCTGTATGTTGATAAAAGAGCTTTACAAATATTAGTTATGTTTCAGTGAGGAAAAAAACAAATGCATACCATTGCATCACCAGGTGGTCCAGGCCGACCTTCAGGACCCTGTAAGACAGGAATAAAAGCAACAGCAAATAGAAATATGTTATTATTTTAAATAATCTGTAAAATACATTAAGCATTGCAAATTTAGTACATGTATCAGAAAGAAGGGTAGTTTGGACTGGGTAGTTTTTTGTAAGAAATTAAATATTATTAATAACCTGACATAAAAATGACACAGATTGCAGAAAAGTTTAATTCAGGAAAGTGCAGGTAAAATATACCACTTCTGATATTCCGCTCATGCTCTTCTCAAGTAAAAGAAGTAATGCAGTTGGAAATGCATTTAACCTGAAGAAGAGGGGAACATTTTGATGATATGAATAGGGAATAGGGAAAGTAGCCACTTGGCCACCATGGTGACCTTTGTCCTTTTTCCACTGTAGGAGTTAATATATTTAAGTAGGGGGGTGGGGGGGAAAGCCCCCCACTTTGATGGTTGTAATTTATGGTTGTGCTTTTTTCATTGGTTACCAAGTGGTTACTTTCCCAGAGAGGAAACATGATGTTCCAGGACTTTGTGCTTCTACAGTTACAATGTTTTTGTCTCTCCAGAGTCAATGAACTGGGCTGCGATGTTACAAAGGCAAACCATATATATGCATATATATATATATATATATATATATATATATATATATATATATATATAAATATATATATATATATATATGTATATATATATATATATATATATATATATATATATATGTATATATATATATATATATATATATTTAGACATACATATTTTTGCAGGCAGCTAGCACATATAATTATGGGCATATGCAATGCATTGTAGATTCACGGAAAATTGTCCCATTAGAAGGACTTTTTTTGCTTCTCTAAAGTGCACATTTGTGGACCCTGGGGGATTGAACTACAATGAGCTGCTGACTGAGGAACATTGATGCTGGGGTGGAGAAGTTAATTCCCTGTTTCACAGTTGTGTGCACAGTTTCTCTCTTCACTGACATTTTATATACCTTAGGGTCTTTGTACCTTGTGCAAAACCAGAGAATTCCAGGTCTGTGTAAATCCTGGTGCAAATTCTTATTTTCTGGTTAACCACAGCATGATTTAGTGTTGGGTGCTGATGAAGTTCTGTATTAGTCATTTAGGCTAAGGACACACGCTCTTGAGGTTGAGGATATAACTGTTAAGGAAAGGCACTATGAATACTGCACCTGTTATTTAAGGTAACAACGGTAAATGGGAGTGATGTTTCCATTATGTCAAGTAAATAAGTGAAGAGTATGGCTTTTATCATTAGGGTCTAAGCAGTTTCACAGAAAAGGATGAAGCCCTGATTCTTTTATGCATGTTGGAACCTGACATAGCCCTTGTGCAACTGACAAAGCTGAGTTAAGAAGAAGCTTGAAAACCGGATAGGAGACATATCATACTATTGGGCTTTGTCCCTTGGTGATTGAGGTGTTCCTTTCCAGTATGTCAAGGCTCCTCTGACTAAATTACAAAATTAGAGAGCACTAGTCAGACAGGAATGGGAGGGATCTGCTTGTATTACAGAATGTGTAGGCGGACTATATGCACTGATTGATTGACTTATTTTTTAAGGCCAAAGGGAGCCATCTTGAACCCTGACATGCTTGATAAAGTACCTCAAAGTATCTATGCAGCCACCATAAAATCTACTTTGACTATTACTTCTGAGTATAGGAAGGGCCTATATTTTATTTGTTTTTATACATAGAGTTTATCTGATATATAATATATTATTTTCTGGTGTTTTTGAAGTTGTTTGCATGTGGAGAACATTATTATTCTTTCACAAGTTTACTTTCATAAATTTTTATGTGATTGTGACTGTATTTTTGTGCCCGTACATTTATCTGTGACATAATGATTGTAATATGCATCTCAAATATCTTGGTTTATGCCATTGTTCAGGTCTTAGGATGAGTGAAGATTAAAGGTTCAGAAATGTCTTACAGAGAACATGCACAATTATGGAAGTGTGGTTATATTATAAAACTCCAGGAAAAAGATTTAGCATCCTACAATGCACTGATACCACATCCAGAAATTGCTTCTGCACCAAGGGTGTGTTCATTGCTGGAATAGTGTACACCTCACAACCCTGAAATGGATTGAAGAAGTAACAGGGCAATAAAGTAGTGAAAAATTAGAAAATAAAAAAAAAAAATCAAACAGTTGCAACTTCTGAATAAGTAAGATGTTTATATGTTAGTCACAAACCTGCAAGTCAGTGGCAATGCTTGTATATGTTCAGTTTCTTCCCCGTCACAATGTTTCAGTTTTCTAAAATACTGTTGAGACCATTCTACACACTATCAAAGACTCTTCAAGAGCATTTAAGGTGAAACAATACTACTTTCTACAAATGTTTCTGTTGAAAACCCACTGTAGATCATGAGCTTAATGCATGATAACGCTATGAAAGACCGTCATATCCGTAGGTGCTGCCACACAAAACAGTCTTTGTTACTGACATTTTAGTTTTGTATTATTAAGAAAGCATATGTGAACTAATATGAATTATATTGCTTTTAGTCTGAGTAATATTTGCTATATTTTAACACTGCAGAAAATATTTACATCCAGCAGTCTTTGCAATGGTCGTTTATTCAGTACTTACTATTGGTCCTGGAGTGCCGTTGTCTCCTTTCTCTCCTTTGTAATTCGACATCACTGCTTCACCTGGCTCTCCCTATAAGATATTTTAATACGAACTGTAAATTATTAGAGCACTCTCAGCTGGCTTATCACAAATTTATCCAACATTAAAAATGGCAAAATAATTTGATGTTGTTACCTGTAAAATCAAATATTTTAAAATCAAATATGTTAGAGGAATAAGCAAATAATGATGGATAAAAAAAACTTTAAGCATGTTAGAGGAATAAATAAACAATAGTGGATAAAAACACTTTACTAAATGTGTATGCATCATACAAATAAGATGTCATTATACTGTACTGTGTCTAATATATATGGAATAACAACATTTGGTCAAAAGTACCACTAGTCAAATGGACAAAAACCTGGTACAGCAGATCAAAAATCAGCTGATCACATCTTCCAGGTATTTTGTCAATGTGAGATTGCGGTATAGTGGAGATTGGGGAATTTGTCCTTTCCCCACTGTATTGCAGTTTCAGAGCTGGTATATAATATTACCAAGGGGTAAAGGGGAGCAGGGGTTTTCCCCTCTCCCATGCAAAAAAGAATTGTTTCACAAAGTTTTTTTTGTTTTTTTTTTTTGTTTTGTTTTTTTCGATCAGTTGGTGATCAAACAATTGTGTTAATTTACTTGCCATTCAGTAATGGATGGTAATATATAAATCTACTATTATTAGGCAAGTCACATAGATGTTGACATGCTTAATGTTGACACACTTACGTCAACAAAAACACATTAATATGTTACAGCGCCTACCCTGGGGACTGTCAGTCTCACACATCTGACAACTATCTGTACATGTTGACCAAAGTGTGTTGACAATACAAAGGTCAAGTTAACTAAAACTCAATCCATGCTAGGCAACCTATATATAGATAGATATTTACAAATTTATATCTCTCTGTCAAATTGGCATTGCTTGACAAATTCATTGAAAGCACTCTTTCCAGAGTGCTGGAGATATTAAAAGAGGAAGATCAAGGGTACATATATGTGTGTGTGTGTGTGTGTGTGTGTGTGTGTGTGTGTGTGTGTGTGTGTGTGTGTGTGTGTGTGTGTGTGTGTGTGTGTGTGTGTGTGTGTGCATGTTACATAAGTGCGTGGGTTTGGATTTTTAATGCCTGCAACAGAAATGACAATTACAACTACTGACAGGGATCAGGTCCTGGTGGCACTCACTAAGCTCAACAACATAGCCTCAATGAGCCGAAACTATACACCAGGATCCCTCCTAAATAGCTTGAAACATGACCTATCAGGACCACTTGAGTCATTTTTAAATATGGCCTCAAAACCACAATAATAGAGGACTACAATGGTTATCCTATTTCACAAAGTTGGACCATCATAGAATCCCTGAAACTGCAGACCTATTAGTTTGAGTAGTCTAATATGCAAATCCATGGAACAAATTATCATGGAAATCATCACTAAAGACATGGGCATCCTTCAAACACTAGACACAACCCAGTTTGGCTATATCAAGGGAAGATCGTGCCTACTACACCTTGTAGACTTTTTTAAGAAAGTCACCAAGACAATGGATGAGGGGAAAACAGTACATACTATCTTTCTGGACCTTGCTGAGGTGTTTGATACAATACCTCACTTGGGTATAGTTGACAAACTCGCTGACCTGAGCATAAACCCCTGCATAACTCACTGGATTGCCTGCTAACTCACAGACAGGACTCAGGAAGTCAGGACCAGTTATACCACCTCCACTAAAAGACAGGTCACCAGTGGGGTACCTCAAGGCTCCATGCTGAGACCACTTCTATTTGGTATCTGCTTCTTGGAGATAAAGGCTAATTTCAAGGGCCTTTGGCTGACCAAGTTTGCAGATGGCTGCAAATTGTGAGCTATTAAAGATTCCACCCATGACACAAACATCTTACAAGAGGGTCTAACATAGACAAATGACTGCTGCCAAAGCCATGGATTAAAACCCAATGCCAAGAAATGCATTAAGGTGCCTATTACTCCATTAATGACACCCCTAAGAGGTGATCCAGTAGTCAGGGATCTAGGAACATATGTAGACAATCACCTGACCTTTGACCAACATATGACCAAGGTAGTAAGACTATTATTCTGTGTTGTCTGATTTATAAGTAAGGGCATAGCATGGCTTGTGTAGATTATCTTAGCTTGAGATGACCTAAAGTAAATCCTCATTTAGAGAAGTTAAGGATCACTTCCCAACACTATATATTATGCTTTGCTAACAAGTAATGGAAGAAGAGAACTGGGAAGCTGTGTTAGGATATGTCAAAGAAAAGGTAGAGTGGTGCAACAGGTGAAATTTGAGTAACTTGAAAACAGTGCTTGCTTTCAAAAAATGTTATATTGCTTATTATTGAATGACAGTGGTAATCTGGTTACCTATGAGGTTTTAATTACAAACAGCAGGGTGATAAGTTTTTGTTTTGCTTTGGAAAGAGTAAGGATTGTGTATAAAAGGGAAAAGTGTCTATCATGTGTTTTGTTTTTGTCTTAGAAGTGCACGTTAAGCAAGCGCTGAATCCTCCACAAGGAAGAATAACAGCTGCTTTATGTATAAAAGCATATCAGATGAAGAATCAGGATAACTGATTTCTAGCAAACATGGAAGTCAGCATTGGAGTGTGCTCATTAATGACATAATCCCGAATGAATATTGGGGTATTATGCAGTTAGCTATATCTGAAAATGTAAATGAAGGTTGGCATAATGGGGTAATCACATGGGTTAATTGGCTAGGCTTAAACAACAATCAAGTGCAGTTAACCCAGTAGTAATCTATGAACCTTAAATGCTAAATAGCATTTTGATACAAAACTTCAACTGAAATGTTTTGTTTAAGAATAGAATGTAGAAGTAAAGTTAAAATTCAGTCTCGTTTTTGTGAAATATGTTTATGCAAAAAAACTGGAAATGTTTGTGAAGGGGATGGGTATTAAGTGATGAAGGATTACTTACAATGTGCTGAGATGGGGTTATTTTGAAGAAGTAAAGAAGGATGAATTGATTCAAATTACAGAAAACATAAAGTTTTTTGGGGGGTATGCATAAGTTAAATATTCTGTACAGTGTATTGAAGCAGGGATGGGAAGTGTTGCACATCAGATTCATATGAAAGCAGCAAATATATGTAGCAAAGAAAACTGTTCAGCATAAGTAGAAATGGTAGGGAGGAATTTGATTACATTTATGCAAATGCATGTGAAACATGACTTGTGGACTGATATATAATGTTGTGTGCATATATTGTCTATGTTTTAATTCTAATAAAATATTGAAGTCCCACTCCTTTTCATAGCTGTAGCATTCACTAAAACTATCACCCATGCATGCAGATGGAGCATCACTCTAATGTCTCATCTGAAGAGTATCATAGAACTAATGTAGTTAGCCTCCTCCCCTACCTCATGTTGCATTCCATAGTTAGTACTAAAATGTTAATCTAGGTATCTGGTGTAGGGGTAAAACCAACAACCTTCTCAGCTTTCAAAGACAAGCATGAAACCAGCTCAGCCATGTCACGGTGCTGTGCAGAATAAATTAAAAGAATCACAGGTGTAGCCAGGCATACTCAGTTTACTCAAATGAGTACATTTTTTATGAGCATCTCTTGGAAACTTCAATAATCAAAAAAAAAAACATAGAAAGTTTAGAACTGTGTAAACAAATATTTGCAGTACAGAGGTACATAAAAAATGCTACACCTTTAAAATAGCTTTATATTGGTATACATGCTAACAGTTGAAAATAACATATCCCTTTCCTATATGTCTGAGGGGGCAGCATTTTGAGGGTTGAGTACATTTCTAAAATCATAGGTGGGTGGTGGGTGCAATAACATTAAGTCTGAGTACAAAATGTAAATTTCTGCATACATCCCTGAAAAGAATGCCTACCTTTTCTCCTTTGATGTATACATTATTGTCCAATGATCCAGTCTAGAAAAAAAACAAGAAACTTAACATATGCATCTAATTGTGATGTTTACTTACATTTACACACACACACACACACACACACACACACATTTATATATATATATATATATATATATATATATATATATATATATATATATATATATATATACACATGCAATATATATGGGAGTGCTACAGAATCCTGAAAGCCCAAAATCCTGAAGACCAAAATCCTGAAAGTTCAAAATCCTGAAAACTCAAAATCCTGAAAACACACAGGAGACCAGCACTTACTATATTCCAGCACAAGTACATACAGAAACATATTACCCTTCAACTATATGGAGGGGGGGAAGACCCCCAGCACCCCCCGCACCCCCTGCTACTTAAATATAACAACTCTGAGATTGCAGTCTTCCATGTGCTAAAATATTTTATTTTAATAGTATCATCCTTCTGCATCCTAGATGATCGCTCTTCCACTATGAGGCCATAGTACCATTGTTTATCTCAATTGACTTCTAAAAGCCAGAAGCCTCCCCAACAATATGACGTTGAGCCCTGATTCCAGTCTGATGATAATACTCCCTCTGTTTCAGGGTACAATGTCTGTCACACATTCAGGTCCACCAACTACTACCTACCTATCACCTTCCAAACTTCTGTCCTATTACACCCCCAATCGTCCTGTTCATAGTTCCAACCAACTCTTACTACTGACCTATAAACCCTGTAAAAATATAGGCAAAAACCTTTATAAATACTCTGTCTCTCATAGCTGGAACAAACTCCCATTACATATCAGAAGTATAACTCATGCTAACATCTTTAAAAAGACACTAAAAGATCACCTGCTTAACTCCAAGATCTGTCACTGTAATCACCCCACTTAACCTCCTGTATACCTCTGTCTATTCACATTCTACAACCTCTACTTAGGAAGCATCTCAACATTACTTCTAATTTTTGTAAATATTAGAACATGCTAGCTTTTTAGCACTGTGACTAAACTGTTTGTATGTTTATATTTTTAGTACTCATACTTTCTTATGTGACAACTATAATTTGTTCTGTATACCGTCATTTCAGTTTGTACTCTATTTTATCTTATGTATAATGTTTCTTTTTACTTTTTATTGCTGTAGAAGCTATTGGAGATTTTCTCTTCAGGTCTCCACTGAAAATCAGTTTTTTGTAACTCAGCTGGACCAACCCGGTTAACAAATGTGAAATAAAATAAATAAATAAAATAATATGTAACCTCTGCATAATGGTAGTATGCTTATTTATTTGTGACCTCTATTGGCACTCAGCAGATTTCACATAATATAAATCCTGAATGGTGTTAACTCCCTGAATATAATTAATCAGTGGTGGATTTGGGCCTTGGCACAGATGTGCGCACCCCCCTTTTGAAAACTGACTGTACTGGATGGCTTCCTTCTCTACTCTACCATTTTTAGTGAATGCTGATTTTCACTCTACCTACTAGGCCAGCTTTTAATCCTAATTTGATAGTTCAGTATAGTAGCTAGGTGAAAATTGCCTTAGTAAATCAGCTACAAGCTAGAGTGAAAATTGTCATACCATAGTAAAAAATGTGAGACTTCTTGTGGAAGGTCAGAAGTTAGTAACTTGTGTTTTTTCCACAATCTTTCCCTCAGTTGTAGCTGATAAGTTATTATTTTTTTTTTAATCCTGATAATTTAAAACCATATACTAAGGGTAGCAATAACTCTGGGGATGTTTGTAGATTAATTAATTTACTCTGCTGTTTGCTGTTATTACAGTACCTTAAGGTGTACTGTTAAATGAATTGGTAATTGGCTCTTTCCCCAAGCTTCTAGAATGTTCTGGGGAGCCAACAGGGATTCCAGTAGAAGGGGCCCGATTGCAGCAGGGATGAGGAGAAGAACTTGCTTAGAAGAAAGCAAGAATTTCAGTTTATCTTCTAAGTAAAGGCATTTGCATACCATGTGGGTATGTGGGTTAGATTATCTTTATTTACCATTAAATTATGTTTCTGCTTAGAACAGTTTAAAATCTGACCTCTGTGCAGTTGATATGTAATTCAGGTAGCTTGCTGCTTACCTATGTACATATGAGGCATCATCTACGTAGCAAAGTGCTTTTTATACATATGTCCGAAAAATGTTTTTTTTTTTTTTTATTCAGTTTTGTATGAGTATTGGAAGACTGGAATGGGGTCAGTCTTTAGCTTCAGACAAGTGGACATATGTAGTTATATTATCCATGAATTATTCTTTAGAAGAACAGAACCTTTGAAGTTAAAAATAATATAAGGTATTCTAAGTTAGGTGGGAGTGTGAGGCCTAGAATCTTTTATTCCAGGCTTTCAGGAAATCAGATTTGTTATTATTTTTTTAATTGAAAATAGCCATCTTTTGAATGCTGCAAGGGAAATAAATGCTAATATGTTCTATGTGCTTCATCATCTCCTTGCTTGAATATTTGCTTTGCAATAGCTTTATTGCATTCTATTTGGTGGTGATTTGAGCCTGGTGGACAGCTTATGCTTATATTACTTTGCCAAGATGGTATACAGTGAATGTACACTGAATGAAATGTTTGCAAAAAATGTTTTGACACCTTACTATAATTTGCTCATGTCACAAAAATGGAAAAACATAATCTCTATCTTAGATTAATTTGAATAGACACCACAGACACCATATAAGGTGTGAATGAATGAGATCATATTGTCAGACTTGATGTTTATGAACTGGGAAAAGTTATATTATAGACAATTTGAAATGGCAGAGAATAAGACAAAGACTGCTTTTGGTAGAAAAAGTAAAAAATTAGCTAGGGACACTGAACAATACAAAACTGGGAAGGCATATATTTGGAAAAACTCTATTCGGTATACACAAGATAGACAGGTATATAGTGATGCTAGTACTATGGTTAATGGAAATTTTCAGCAGGTACATATCAGAGAGGGCAACAACAAAAAATGGACCAAGAACAACACATGGAGAAAAAAAGAATACAGAGACAGGAACGATTGGTAAAAGGTGTTGATTTGGTCCTAAAATCTGATAATTGTGATACTTGTATAGTACAGAACAGTATTGTGAATAAGTTTAACAACTTTCAGATATTTAACTATACCAATATCAAGTTGAGCAAAGCGCACTTCAGCCTTTTTTCAAAGGGTATGAATTATGTCCCAACTCCAAATTTTAGGACGGTTGGCAGTATTTGTGAATTCAAAAAATACATTAGAAAGCTAAACTTGGCTATTATGTTAAAGGATAACAAGGTTTTTGAAACCGGGACTAGTACAAAAACATTAAAGAAAAAGAGTTGTTTAATGCCCACAATGAACCAAGATGTCCTTAGATATGAGAGGTTGGTCACCCATGATATATACAAAATTAATAGGAAATCAAAAAAACCCATGATGAATCTCACAGATGAAGAAATTAGAGTTTTAAATGATTTAAGAATCAGTAACAACATAAGAATTATGAAGCCCGATAAAGGCGGTGGAGTTGTGGTATATGATAAAATGGATTACAACACTAAAATATTTGAGATATTACATGACACGGGAAATTATGAGATCATTTCACAAAATGAATTAAATATAGCATATAGGAAGATAGATTGGTATATTGAGGAATTTCTGTTAGATAATAGAATCACAGAAGAACTGTATAATTTCCTTAAGGTGGACCATCCTACTTTGGCAACTATGGTTGGAATCCCCAAAATCCACAAAAATCTCATGGACCCCCCATTTAGACCTATAATATCGGGAAGCAAATCGAAAACTTTTCCAATGGGTGTAGCTATAGATTTCCTTTTAAAACATGTATATAACAATGTTGAACATTTAGTAAAAGATTCGTGGGAATTTTTTAAAAATTATCCTACTACATTAACTACTCAAGAGTTACTATTTGCTTCTATAGATGTGATAGATCTGTTTATGTGCATACCTAAGGAAGAAGGTTTAGAGGCATTTTTTGATTGTATGCACAGACATAGTAACTTGACAAGGGACAGAATTCAGTTAGTACACGATTTAATGTCTATTGTGTTAGAGAACAACTTTATTTACTATGAAGGGGAGATCTTCAGACAAGTTAGAGGTGTGGCTATGGGGGCCGCTTGTGCCCCCATATATGCCAATTTAGTTATGTTAAATTAGGAGGAGAACAGTATATTTGAGAGTGAATATGTCAGTCATATAAAATATTATTCACGTTTCCTTGACGACATATACATTATATGGGAAGGAAGTCAGGAAACGTTTGATAATTTTTTATCTTATCTGAATCATAGTAGTAATTTTTTGAAATTCACATCCAACAGCAACAGTACAGGAGTACCATATTTGGACACTATGGTGACTAGGATAGACAATACATTTTATTCTAAAATTCATCGGAAGGAAACATTCACAAATTCATATATTGACTATGAAAGTTGCCATCCTACCAAAACTAAGAGAAATATATTTAAAGGTCAATGCATTAGAGCCTTGAGAATGACCTCATCTTTAGAGGAGGTGACGCAGGAAATACAATTCATCACCTCCTTATTTTTAGATAGAGGCTATAATGTTGAAATGATGAATAACATTAGCACAGAGTTAATGCAAAGATGGGGTAATAGTATAGTTCCGTTATTAGGAACAAAAAACAAAGAAAAATTAGAGAAGGAAGAACTAGGGAAAGGTAACAATAATAGTTTTGGTAAAGCTTGTATTATTGAATATGGTCCCTTTAGTAATAAAATGAAGTATATATTAAATAAATATTGGTATACTTTGTTAACTAATAATGAGATGATTGAGATTTTGGGTTCAAAACCGACCTTTGTATATAAAATGGGACTAAATTTAAAAAGTATATTAGAAAAAGGGAGTAAATGTGAGGAGATGGACAAAAATAAAAATATATGCACTAGGAAATGTGTTTTTTGTAACCAGTGCAGTCACATATTAGAGGATACTGAGTTAAAATTGAAGAATTATAATAGAACTAAAATATTTTTTAAAAAGGGAAATTGCAACACAAAATATTTAGTATATTTGGCCAAATGCACAATATGTCCGTCATACTATATAGGTAAGACGGAACAGAATTTTAGAAAGAGGATATATGCACACACATATAGTATTAAGACTAGAGATGAGAAAAATGCATTGGCCAAACATATTATTAACAAAGACAATGAACATCAGTTCAGGTTTGGTATTTTAGAGGTGGTGAAACATAACCCCAGAGGGGGTAACATAAAAAGTAAGTTAGCTTTCAGAGAAAGCTTTTGGCAGATACTAACAGATGCTACCACCCCACCAGGTCTGAATGACTTTATATTTATGAAAAGTATTTTGGAATATTTATAATATATCATATATATATTTTTTTTGATTAATACTTCTCATTTTATAATGTACTTATGACTTATTTTATGATATTATACATTAGAGTATACAATGCTATGATGTACTATATTTAAATTTATATATAACAGTATTGTTAGATATTTTTAGATATTTCAGTGAATATCACTTTAATTGTGAGCTTAGGATCAAGTTTTGGCGCCAATTTTAAGTATTTAAGTAATTAATTTTTGCAGTTGTGTGTTCTGATGAAGCCTACATTTTTGTAGGTGAAAGTACTTAACCTAGTATCTGTAATAAAAGTATTATTTTATATGAGGTCGTGACTGTCTGATTCCAAGGAAGGTTTGACATTGAGTTTCACGGATTATTGGTGTTTCAGCGTTTTTACAGACGCTGCTTGTGTTTGGGACACCATATAAGGGGAAAGTGATACAGGTTTGTACTGCATGCAGAGCTGGATGGTGAAATTTAGCCCTTTGCCAGCGGTTGAGTAATCTAGCCATACACAACATGTTTTATGTGTAGAAAACATACTTGCTTATGGCATTCTTTCAGTCTATATGACTGAGTTTGGGAAACACTCATTTGAAAGCAGGCTAGCATTGCTCATCAGGACAGAGCATCTTTCTTTCTTTCCTCCCCTGGAGAGGAATGAGCATTTCTTTGCTCATTTCTTCCCAAGTCAGAAGTGGTACAAACTTGGAACAGCTGCTCAGAAGGAAAAGACTGAACATAAACTGTAATGCCCCTTAAATTATTGTAGATTGCCATATTCATGGAAGGCATGTCTTTCCACGCTACCTTGGTAATGAGCTGCAGCCCGTGAGTGCTAATAATACCTGTTGTTCCAGCCATTGCTAGATGCATGAATGCAACTCCTTTCCACATCTGTCCCTGACAGAGACTGGAAGTGTAGCTGTATGTCTCCTAAGAGATTTAAATCTGCAGTGGAGAATAAATTATGCCGTTGTGTCAGTACTTCTCCTCACGGGAAGAAATAAAAATTCAGGTAGTTCGGTTTTAATTCTGCTTTTCCAGCAGACCTGTATTAAAGTTAGTGAATGTAGTTACATGGTGAGGTGTAAAATGGGGAATAAGTGAGGGTGGAGACAGAATACCATAGAAGGGATGAAGCTGAAAGAGAGAGAAGAGAATATGCAGCATACAATTGGTATGGCAGGGTAAAATGAAACAGTGTCTGGTATGCAAATGTTTTCAGAGACAGGGGTTAGGTTTAGGATCTATGTGGGCTGAAAAATGTGACTGAAGACAATCAGGGATGGATACTACTGTAGCACAGAACGGTATGAAAGATATTAGCTCTTTCAGTGCATTAGTATTTCCATATGCCTTCTGTACATGGCACAGACAACACCACTGCAGTTGTGAATGGTGTTTAGAAAAACACCAGGAGGACTATAGGGCTCTGATGACCAAAGTTCTAATGTGCTTTTAGATAGAATAGTGACCAGGAGTGCTGTAGGGCTCTGATGACCAAAGTACTTACATGCTTCTAGATGAAATAGTGACCAGGTGTGCTGTATGGCTCTGATGACCAAAGTACTCACGTGCTTCTAGATAGAATAGTGACCAAGAATGCTGTAGGGCCCTGATGACCAAATTACTAATGTGCTTCTAGATAGAATAGTGACCAAGAGAGCTGTAGACCTCTGATGACCAAAGTACTAACGTGCTTCTCGATAGAATAATGACCAGGAGTGCTGTAGGGCTCTGATGACTAAAGTACTAATATGCTTCTAGATAGAATAGTGACCAGGATTATTGTAGGGCTCTGATGACCAAAGTACTAATCTGCTTCTAGATAGAATAGTGACCAGAAGTAATGTAGAGCTCTGATGATCAAAGTACTAACGTGCTTCTAGATAGAATAGTGAACAGGAGTGCTGTAGGGCTCTGATGACCAAAGTACTAATGTGCTCCTATATAGAATAGTGACCAGGAGTGCTGTAGGGCTCTAATGACCAAAGTACTAATGTTCTTCTAGATAGAATAGTGACCAGGAATGCTGTAGGGCTCTGATGAACAAAGTACTAATGTGCTTCTAGATAGAATAGTGACCAGGAGTGCTGTAGGGCTCTGATGACCAAATTACTAATGTGCTTCTAAATACAATAGTGACCCAGAATGCTGGAGGGTTCTAATGACCAAAGTACTAATGTGCTTCTAGGTAAAATAGTGACCAGGAGTGCTGTAGAGCTCTAATGACCAAAGTACTAATGTGCTTCTAGATAGAATAGTGACCAGGGGGGGCTGTAGGGCTCTGATGACCGAGGTACTAATTTGCTTCTAGATAAAATAGTGCTACTGAAAACACTGGATATGTGTTTCTAGATAGAATAGCTACTGAAATCACTGGATGCATGGACAAAGTGTTTGGAGTGCATAGTAAATACCAATACACAAGCAAATGCAAATGGGGAGATTTTATGTTGTGGTTGATAAAAGCCTTTAAAGGCCTGCCAATCTACTTGTTTGAAATTAGTAAAATAAAATAAATGGAGTTAGGAAAGCTAAGTGTTTGGTGATATTTAAACAGTGAGTGCTAGGGTCTGTATAAAGCAACAATTTCTCTTTAGAACAGTTTCAAGGCTGTGACCAGGAGTTGGTATTGTATTCAGGGCAAACATATTTTATGTGTTAGTAACATTCTACTGAATGATGACAGATAATCTACAAGAGGTTGTGCATATTGGATCAAATGATCCAGAAGAGGAAAGAGGTAGAGGCGTTGAACTGTGATGGAGTCCGGGAATTTGTGTAGAAATGTGTGTCACTCATTCACATTCTCAGAACAGCTGCATCTGTTTTATTTACAGTACCGTCACAAGGAACAAACCTAGAATTTAATAAGTGACTAAAAATATACAGAGAGGAAAAGTATTGCAAGGTTTGTCAGTGGATAAGCATATGGAACTAAGGGGTACTTGTCATTCTCCACCTTCATCTTAGTAATATTGGGAAACAGGCACTGAAGGCAGGGCTGTAAAAGTACATCTAGGACAGGCGTTACTTAACTTTAATGTGTGGGAAGGCCTTCCAGGAAAAATAATAATAATCCAGTTCACTAACCAGGTAGTTCTACTGGACAAACAGTCCTTTTTAAGAGGTGACCTAGAAACAATGTCTGATTAAGTGATTTGCTCAAGGTCACATAGTAGGTAAACAAGGGCTAAGAGAATCAAACTCTGTTCTATAGGAACAATAGTTTGCAACCTTAACTGCTGCACCAACTGCCAGCCTGAGCTAGATGGACCAATAAAGAGAATGCAACAGTAGAGAGAGGGATAGGAGTAGACTTTTCTTATATAGAGCTAAGATCTGGAAAAATAAGGTGAGTCAGCTGGAGGGAGGGACTAACTCTGCAAACATAAGAGAAACAGTGGCCATGAAGGATGGGGTTGGGAATGTATTAATAGTATTGTTTAAGGGAAAGAACACAAAACCATTAATATAACAATTTATTTTATATTCTGGCAAGATTAAACCAGTTACTGTGGTAGCAATGAGTATGGGGCTCTCTGTGGATGAAATGACTGAGTACACTATTCCTGCAGAGAAAGAAATGCATTACAGGGGGTGGATATTGTTTGGAAAAAAAAGGCATATCTAAGATACTGACCCCAGAACAGAGGAATTAGAAGGAGAATCTGAGTGTTACTATAGTATATAGGCTTCCTGGATGCAGGAAGGTTCATACTAAAAGATTTGATAGTAGAATATGGAGAGGGAAAAAAATTAAAAATCATAATAATAACCTTGATTATTACATCAATAAAGATGGAAGGGCACACAGGAATACATCACTAGAAACCCTTGGAGAGGAAGGAATTTACAGACGATAAGCAACTCAACAGGAGAATATGCTGAACCTTGTATGAAGCTGATAGTGATCATAACATAATATGGTGTGTGCTTTGGGAAACAGGAGATGGTGGGGAGAGAGCTGATATATTACACTTTAGAAGGATAAATTCTAATTTGTCAAGCAGGAAAGTTAGAAGCAGCATAGAAGGATAGAAGAAGATGGCAAGTGTCAGGTTATTGTGAAGATGTGCTAAACAGAGAGAGGATGAAAAGGTATGAAAGAGCAAATCCTCATCAGGAGGGTGAGGAATATAAACACTGGCACTAGGTGATGACTACTGTTGCTGTTGTGACATTGACCCCATGTACAAAATGAGAAAAAGGGGGTGATTCTGATGCTAATGCAGTTTGCTGTTATAGTTTTGGCTTTGCAATGTGCATTTGGGTGAAGTAATCTCAGATTGGAGTTGTAATTAGTGTTTTATTGAATCAAAAGTATATAAATGTAACCCTTATTATATTTTTCCTGGCGGCAGTGGCAGGACATACCATCTACTCTAGGGAGGCAGTGAGGATGGGGGCTGTCTGTGGACTGGTCCTGCTGTTTGCTGTCGTAATTCTAACTTTGCAGGTCTAATGTGCATTTGCATGAATAAGCTAGAAATATTGCTTATCCAAAACAACAATACATTAATTTAATATTTTTTCATACCAGCAGTGTCAAACCAAATAATTTAGGTAGACAATGGGTATAGGGTCTGTTTGTAGATGAAATTATTAGGCTTGTTCTTTCCTGCTGTGATTCTAACTTTGCAGGACTGATGTTTATTTGGGTGAAGCAAGCTGGAATACCACCTGATTACTGTTGCCAATCAACTAAAAATACATTAATGGAATCATTATTTTTTATAGTTTTATCCTGCTAGGGTAAAACCAGATAGTATGGGTAGGCAATGGGATACTGCTTTCTGTGGCTAAAATGATTGTTCCAGCTGTTTGCTGTTGTAATTCGAAATTTGACTAATGTGTATTAGGGTGACACAGGCTAGAATAAAAGCTGTGATTGTTTTGTTGAAACAAAAATGCATGAATGAGACTATTACTATTTTTATTCTAGCAGGGTCAAACCAGATACTTTAGAGTCAAACCAGATACTTTAGGTGAGTATGGCAATGGTTTGTGGATGAATTGATTGGCACTGAACAGTAAGAAGACATTTTCTGTTTTCTGCTGAGGAAAGCTTTTTGTGTTCAGTTGTTTGTTGCACAAAAGTATATGGAATATTTATGAATGAGGAATTAATCCAAATGAAGAGAAACCTTTTAGAAGTGAAGACATATATTTGTTTTCAAAGTTTATGTAGTTGGAAGTACAAAAGAAAAATCCATACTGAAAAAAATGTTTAATCTGCACACACGATTCTGCTGCTACATGGAATTTTAGCATAAAATTGAAGCCTTAGATCAACAAATTCACATTATACAATGACCCCCTATTAATATTCAAAAACGTGCATGCTGATTGGTCATCATGCACGTTGTAAATCAGAGTTATAGTAATGGAAAAAGGTCCGGTCGCCCAGACTTTTTCTATTATTATAACTCTTTTTTTACAGCAACGGAGAACGCAAGATCTCCATTGCTTCACACTGTCTCGCTATGTTAAACTCGTTTAACATAGCGAGATAGTTTGTAAAAAGCAACGGAGATCTTGCTTTCTCTGTTGCTTTTTTCAAAACTGTCTCGCTATGTTAAATGGGTTTAACATAGCGAGACAGCTTTAAAATAAGCAACGGAGATTCTCCGTTGCTCTTTTTAAAGCTGCCTCATTATGTTAAACCCATTTAACATAGCGAGACAGTTTGTAAAAAGCAACGGAGATCTTGCTTTCTCCATTGCTTTTACCCACAGCTCTGATGTACTGCGTAGGCATACGCATGTGCAGTACATCAGAACTGCCGCAGAATACCAGACAGCTGCGGAAGGGCAGCAAGGAGGCATTGACCAAACCACACCAACCGTGGGTAAATCCAGCATTACCCACACCCAGGCGTGGGTTATTGCTATAGTATTCATCACTGCAAATGAATTAGTAGGGAAGCTTAACAACTGCATACATGCTTGGCATTGGAGTATCATCATCTTCATGTATGAATCTCTTAAATTTCACTACAGTTTTTGTAGCAGAAACTCTGGTGGTATTCTATGATAACATAGAAGACATGAAGTTGAAAACTCCATTTATTTTGTGGTCTGAATAAATGGCCAAACTTTTGGTATACTGACAAGAAAAGAAGAGGGCAGAGATACCTGGATGTACTGAAAAGTAAAGCTCTGACGTGAGGCTGATAGAATGAATTTATAAAATAATTGTTCCTTGAAAGGAGCAGTCATGGGAATACATAAACTATACTTGCAAGTAAAAAAATGCATGTAGAACAATTTTGATTTAACAGAAGAAGATTTGGTGCAAATTTGGAGGAATGCCAATAAGAAAGTATATCTAGATGTAGAAGTCCATTAGAGCTGAAGGAAGTGCTGTGGACAACTGAAAGGAAAAATTAATTTCTAATAGAACTTGACAGTAGAGAGAATTTTGTAAGACAAGAGATCTGTGAAGTCAATTTAGGTGACCTCAGACATAATTTTTATCATATAAGAAAATGTAGGGCTAAACTTCCATGTATGGGGGAGGGCATAGGAGAGAGTTTTGCTCTCCTGAAACAAAGGTTGCAAGCAGTTTCATTTGAATTCACTATTTTTAATTGAAGTAAAATTTGAAATAACATTGTTCATCACTGCATCATGACATTCTTTGCTTCTCATCCTACAGAGAAATAAATACTTTCTTATTATAGCACCTGATCAGCAAGAAGATCATTCTTAATTGGTTATTGTTTGTGTTTATCCTTTCACCAATCAGAACTAGGCAATGTATGGAAGGATGAGGGCTGCATGTGCTCCCTATGGATGCCTGTTATGCCAGATCACTCTGGATGTCTAATTTTACTGTCTTCATAACTTGTGAATTCAGCATATAACCACAACCATGCATCTTCCAGCAAATGAAGAAATAGCAATGAAAACTTGATACCACTCTGCTAATAATAATATTTATTTATTTAAGTTTGTTTATCAGAGTAGCCATTGATCGGCAATGACTGATTTCAGGCCCAGCCTGAGGTGTACAGATACAACAGGGTCAAAACAATACACTGAGTACAATACAAGAGGGATTGAGTTTATAATTGACAATACTCATGATTTCAGATAAGTCTTAACAGGTTTGATTACACTTATATATATATATATATATATATATATATATATATATATATATATATATATATATATACGCGCATGTGTGTATTGAGCACACAAATGTGTGAATGCCAAAATATCAATCCCATAAGACTGAAACTCAAACGATCAAAACAGTTACATGCAGTGCTTTTTTGAGTGTTCCCAGTATTATGAGGTAGGAGAGACTCAAACCTGATGATAGTGGCACATTCTTTTCAGTAGTTATTAATTATATATTTTAATTTTGCTATTGTCTCATAAACATATGCATCTGTAAATTTTGCAGCCTTAGAGGCTGATTCATACATAGTACCAAAATCCAAATAAGTTTTTATGGTGGTTAATAACAGCATTTGCTTCTGGGCCTCTGAATCTAACTTAGCTGTGGTCTGTCAATCAAGTATATACTGTTGCACAACTCCTCTTTCTACTTCTACTCAATTCTCTAATTTGAATGGAACTGAGAAGTGTTGAGTTGATCCATGATGGCCGTACAAATTGAAAAACAAAAAACTGCTGCTCAAGAATGGAGGCAGTATAACCATCTAAGGCTTAGGTGACAATCAAAATGGCCTCTAGTTAGATGGCTATCTATGCAAAGCGAGTGACCAGTAGGCTTGCTGGTAACGTCTGTGTACACATACTATTAGAATAATTATTTCTAAATAGGGTAGGTCATCAAGCCCTTTCGACAGATTTTGTAGAGAACTAAAAGATATATGTGAAAGATAAAATGATTACTAGCTTTCATGTAGTCACTGTAGCATTTAATGATTTGAGTATAACAACATCTCAGCAGTGGCTTAAATGACATTAATTCAGCTTTACACCTGAGCAGTGTTATGAGTGGGTCTCAGATCATAGGTCCAGTTTTAGGTTAGATAATCACATAAAATATCTCACTTCTAATAACAAATTATGAGCTGTGGCAATAAGGTCAGTCTTGTGTCTTTAAGTGTTTAACAGATGATGGGTAAGTATTTCACCTCTGGAGAAGTACAGGATTTATTGTAAACACAACCGTTTCCTTCTTTAGGTGGCAAACTTTTAGCTCTATGTTAGAATACAGACTGTATTTTTATAGCATTATTTACAGATAATGGAAGTCCACCACCTCTCCAGCTATGCAAGATTTTCTGACTCTCCTTGAAGAAGTGATTTCCAGAGAAACCAAAATGAAAGAAGTGAGAATAAATCCAAGAAACTTTGTTAATAATCCTTGGATAAAGGTTTCTTTTCTCATTAAAACTTTAAGTAAAGACTCTAACTTTTTCTGAATTATCTGATGTTTATTATGCAAACATTTTGCTATTGTTTTTTAATTTTACCAATTTTGGGCCTCTGTAAATAGTATATATAGTTGTAGTGTGTATTTTCCTTGTTTTTTTATGTTCAAAAATTGTATCCATGATGTTCATATTATTGTTAAAATTACAATTTTCTTACTTCAATAAAAATATTTAATAAAAAAAGTAATACAGACTGTATTACTGACTGTTACATTCTTTGGTTGGAAAATCTACAGTTTGTCTGTTTGAATCTCATTATGATCATGTTTCTGTGTGAATGGAATAAGCACAGGGCTATCTCATACAGGTAGCTTTAAGGGGTACAAATCAAAACAGTTGAAGAAATTGCCTTAAGCAAATTTATAAAACATTTGGCTATAAGGATATTGAATAAAACTTAATTCAGAGAATTATCCTCAGAAGATCCCTAATATACATGGAGGCACATAAAAATTAAGGATGTTTAAATTATAGAGATTCATAAACTCTGACATCAAATATATATTTTCTGAGAGCACAGAATAAGGTTTTGAAACAGTTATAAAGTTATGTTAGTGCTTACAATAAAGCTTCACATTTGTTGCTTTTGTGCAAAAGGATTTATCAATTTATGAATTTATATTATTTAGACAGCATGTAGAATAAATTACTTAATTAATGCCATTCTGTGTCACCATGTAAACTCATTTGTTGTCTATAACACAAGTAATTATTATAGAATTACTCAGATTATAATTCTTTAATTATGGCAATCTAATACATAGGAGAAACAATTAAAATATGCTTTATACATAAATAATGTGATATAATCAGTCAGCTCTCTAACATTCATGATAATAAATAATGTGATATAATCAGTCAGCTCTCTAACATTCATGATAATAAATAATGTGATATAATCAGTCAGCTCTCTAACATTCACGATAATATATAATGTGATATAATCAGTCAGCTCTCTAACATTCATGATAAATAATGTGATATAATCAGTCAGCTCTCTAACATTCATGATAATAAATAATGTGATATAATCAGTCAGCTCTCTAACATTCATGATAATAAATAATGCTATATAATCAGTCAGCTCTCTAACATTCATGATAATAAATAATGGGATATAATCAGTCAGCTCTCTAACATTCATGATAAATAATGTGATATAATCAGTCAGTTCTCTAACATTCATGATAATAAATAATGTGATATAATCAGTGAGCTCTCTAACATTCATGATAATAAATAATTTGATATAATCAGTCAGCTCTCTAACATTCATGATACTGTCATGTAAATGCATATCACATGCGAGAAGCTGTTCATAGCTATGAACATTAAGATACCCAGCACCTATAAATGTATGCAGATACTCCAGAAGAACAAAAAGAGAGACATTTTTTCCCATCAGCTGAATGCACAGCCCACAGAAAAAAAATCACATCTGAATGAGTGGTGCTGTGTGTTATTGTTACTTTTTATGTGTTTAGGTAACAAATTACTTCTCCATTTGTGTTAATAAAATCTGTATTATTTAAACACATGTTGACAGTAAAAATTAAGGAATTATCAGCTATCATCCAGGCATCATTCCTTATATTTGATATGAATATATTATTTATACATTGTGTTATCTATAGCTTGGATGCACTTGAAGATGTTCTTAAACTATTTATTTATTTATTTATTTGTTTATTTTTGTGGATGCATGCACTTGAGTAATAATTATGATGCAGGTTTGAATATACAAGTACATTTATCAGGAAAGGTAAATGCTTATAATCTTCATAAAGGGGATATATTTATTTAACATTTGTTAACCAGGAAAGTCCGACTTGGAACAAAGCCAATTTTCAGCAGAGGCCCAGGGATAGACACACAATAGATGCATGTCTTTGTAACATGGGAGAAAATCTGAGCACCTGGAGGAAACCACACGAACACAGGGAGGACATGCAGACTCTACACATAAGGCACTCCAGATGAGAATTGAACCTGAGAACCTCTTGCTGTGAGGTGACAATGCACCACTGCGCTGTCAAATATATCAGCATATGCAAGTCCAACATCTGAAAATATCACCCAGCAACTTAAAAACTCATAAAACAAAAATTGACTCAACCAAGTTTTATTCTTCTAAATAGAGTGAACCCAATATTACTTAAACATGGAATTGTGCAACAAAAGGATCTGACTGTGTGCATGACATGTAACTATTACTATGTGGGGAAAAACAGAAAGACAATTAAGAAAACGGATTTATGAACATGTTTTAATATTACCACTAAAAATGAAAATAATGCACTCTATAAACACTCCAATATTTGCCAAGGATTTACTAGATTTAAGTTTGGCAGTTTGGATGTTAGTTAGAAAACTAATAGGGTGGATGGTGGGAACTGCAATTAGAAAACTGCGAGTTAAAATGGCAACTGAACTAAATGTAACAATTACACCTGGTATAAATGAAAATATTTCGATTTTACCTGTGTTAAAAAGGGCACTGAGAAGATAATCTATGGGCAGTTTTATTTATTTTAACATACTGTTTTTCTGTATGATTATTAATTTACATGGCTTTCTATTGTATGAAGTATTATTTACACACAGTTTTAGAAACAAATTTTATTTTAAATGCTGTTAATTGATTAATTGATCTTATATAATAGAGCAGCTGTTTTGTAGTAATTTAGTTTGATGAAGTCTTGGAACTAGCTGAGACGAAGTGCTAAATAAACAAAGATATCCTTTGTTATTTCCTTTGTAAGGTTTTGCCTCTGTTTTTACCATAGCTAATTAGCTATGTTCTGCTTCTCTTGCTGAGCCACACTTTATCCAGTTTTTGTTTTATTATTTATAAATATATCAGCATAACATGATGTTTCATTTTACTAATATAACCCTGATAAAAAGAAAATAAGTTAATGATAAAAACGAATGTCTACCTCTCCATTTTTCTTCTCTGTCTCAGTACTTGGTGTTTGAATGTGGCAAAATGTTATACAAGTGCCTGTTTGCTAAAAGCATTGAATAAGCATATAATAACCCCAGTAATGCTGAGAAAAATCATTTGACGGCACAATCAAGTAATGTGAGTCAGTGAATCTGTCATTACCTCATGAAAGAAAACTGCAGATTAGTAAACATGAATTGTTAAACTTACAAATGGCCCACTTGACCCAGGAGGCCCAGGTTTACCCTAGAGAAAGAAAAGAATATGGATTAGGTTCACATAAACACAAATAAAAATAACCTGAAGTACTGTTTCAAAGAAGTTAAAACATACAGGTTCTCCTTTTTCCCCCTTCAGACCTGATGGACCCTAGAAATGAAACAGGAAATTTAGAACTTGTAGAATAACATGTCTTATGCTTTGCAATGAAAAAAAGTTGTTCTATAACAGAATTAAGTATGAATACTGCTACTATAACTAATATGGTAATAGGAATGTCATTATTAGCAGTACCAGTAGGAGTATTATTGAAAGGACAATCCTGTACAGCATACTGTGATATTATAAAGATGAATAATTTACAATATGACATTCATTAAATGTTACATGTCATGTTATGTCTATAAAAACATAGAATCCTTGTAAATGTGACTTTGAAACTTACATTTCCAGCAGCTTGGATGAATATCTTGCACAATTTAGCAGCCTTTATAGAACAAGTGTTGCAGCAATTATTAAGTCCACTCTAACACACACACACACACACACACACACACACACACACACACACACACACACACACACACACACACACACAGTAGGGACTTTTCATCAATAGTAAATATAAATTGACCTACAATTGCAATGTTCAGAAAATTCCCTTAAGAACTTTTATAGCATTTCCTGTGTTTACAGAGAACACTGGTACTCATTATTGATACAAACACTGGTATTCATATTTTATATCTCCCAGGTTTTATTTCTGTACCACTCCAATTTCCTTGTCAAAAAGGGAATGATGCCAATTCACGTTTTGAAATGAAGCTGAACAGTTAAATGGATAGTGCAGTCCTGAGTATCGACTGGGTGCTTGTATACTGTGGTCCTACGACTATTATCCCACTACTCTTCATGAGGTATCTGCCACAACTCAGTCCTGCAATGTCAACCTAGACTGAAGAACAGACTCTTCTACCAATCTGGCCCTCTGATGCCCACACTACTAATTTAATTGGAATTATCAGTGGGAGTTCAGAAAAGCCTGATATGCTATTTATGGAAGAGGTGACAGGAAATTATAAAGGAAGAAATGAGAAGATATCAGGTTAGCATATCCCTCATTATTAATGCATAGGCTGGGGCCCTTCAGTGCCTGTTTACATTCAGCATGCTGCTTAAGTTTATTTGTGGTAGCACTATACTTGTGGCAATCTTTTAGTGTGTTTTTACATTAGGAGGACTGGATTACTCATCTATTGGCAGTAGGTGTTTGCGTAGTCTGACTTGGGAAAAACACAGAACGGGTCTAAGTGTAGTCATTTTATTGGCCAGAGGCCTCAGTAGTATAGACACACATATCTCATAAACAAATTTTCCCTGTAAAGCTATCCATAAAACTGCACCCTGTAACTCAATGAGTGTAGATCAACCACCTGGCATGCTGACATGCTTAGAGCAATTAGTCTGCACATTGGATAGCACTGCCATTAAAATTTATTATTATATGGCCTAGTCTAGTCCTCAGCTCCAGAATGCACCCTTAGTAGTGTTCTGTAAACCCATGAACCATACACCACACCCTTGTCACTCACCAATTATAACACCTAACAAATTGCATATGCAATTTATCAATTTCCCATGAACAGTTTAGTGGATATGGGTAACTTGTGATAATGTAGCAATTCCCTCATGTTCACTGACAACCACTTAATCCTTAAAGTAACAAATACAGTATGCAAGAGGTGTACATACATAATGTCACTGGAGTCTAAACTCTTGTGTGCATGCTCACATAATATAAATCAGGTTATCAAAATCACACACAGTACACATACCACACATCATATTCAAAACACACGTAGCCCAACTTCTGCTGAGGAACATAAAAGCAATCTTCCTAAACTTCAAAGAACTCCAGGACTTTTCAACTGCAAAGATTATCCTCAGCAAACTCAAAAGTACTCAACAAAAGCAACATCTAATACAACACATACAGTCACACATAGTGGAGTGCCAAATAAAAAGCCCATAAGGTGAACAAGCACATTTCCCAGGACTCTAGTCATAGGGGATGCCATTGGAAGGCATACTGATGCCCCACTAACCAGGCTGAACAAAGAGAAGATAACAGTCAGTTGCCCATCTCAAGCCAGGAACTGCCAAGTTACACATGCACTCAAGTCACTGCAGCACAGGTAAGAGTATGATTCAATCACAGCCCATATAGGTGCAAATGACATAAGATGTACCTACCTAGGCTATATGAACACAGACATTACAGAGCTCTTGGACTATGTGTCTCAGGCTATGTGCCTAACATTGAACAGCATTCTAAATTCACCAGGGATGCCACAGTAATAACAAAAGATAATTGAGTTTAACAATTGGCTTGGCGTCTGTTGTTGTTCCAGGGGGATCCAATATTTGTCAACATGTGAGGACATGGCAAAAAAAACACATTGTGTTGCCAAGGATGGTCTGCACCTGACACTTCTAGGCTTTTCAATATTAGCTAAAACTTTATCCTCCTCCACACAGTCTTTTTCATCAGTGCCAAACTAACAAACCTATTGACATAGCAAAATCAAGTCAAGGGAACCTTAAAGTGTTATCGCTCAATGCCAGGAGCCTAAACAAGAAACTCCACTCCCTCCAAGCTCACCTAGCCTTGGAGGATGTAGACATCTGTGCAGTTACTGAGATAGTTTAAAGCCACAGAAATTACCCTGACAGTGCAAGGTTTCAGTACCATACACACATTTAGACCAGCAACTGCAGATAGGAACTAAAGGTGGAGTGACTCAATATACATCAGTAGCAAGCATACCTCTAGGTTGGATAAACAGGATGATGTGCTAGAGTTTCTCCACATTCAGATCACCATAGACAAAATCCCAAACCATTTCCTAGCAAGCCAGAGGTCACCCTCTGTGTCACCGAAAACCTATAGCTCATACTTATACCAATTAGAGACACTTACCATCCAAACACCTTAATCATGGTAATTTAATTATCCCTCTATAGACTGGAAATCCTATATGATTTCAAATTTGCAGCCACAAAGATTCCTGGAATTTGTAAACACAAACACCCTTGACCACATAGAGCATACACCCATTAGAGGTTCCAACATATTGTTCATGTAACGTACAAATATGGGAGAACACGGCCTCCCCACCCCCACACCAGTGTCTTGTCCTCCCTGGTAAGGTCTGATCACAAAGCTGCATCCTTCAAAATAAAAATCAGCTTGGTAACTCTAATAAACCCAGTAATAGTTAGGCACTACTTCAAAGTAACCCAGTAATAGTTAGGCACTACTTCAAAGTAACCCAGTAATAGTTAGGCACTACTTCAAAGTAACCCAGTAATAGTTAGGCACTACTTCAAAGTAAACTAGCTTTTAGTGACAGCTTGTCAAAATTCTAAGCCCTTCCAAACCCAGAAAACACAGCATCCTCTTCAGAAATGTTCACAGAAACTCTGTACAACCATGTCAACAGCTGCATAGAGATTGCTGTACCTACCAGAATTAAGCCCAAAACAAACTCTAAAAACAAACCACCCTTGTGGAATTCTAAAGTAGGAACCTCACTATGCATCTTCAGGATTGCATGGACCATGCTATCCCAAATAAAACCAAGACTCCTTCCTCAAGCAAAAAGAAACCAGTCTGGTGGACCCCGGCCATAAGCAAACTTTACAATAAAAGGAGGAGACATACAAAAAAAGGTCAAATCTCAAGTAGAAAAATCATCCCTGATCAGCATTAGTAAGAAATTGAGGGCCCTCATTAAGTCAACTAAAGCTAATTTTGAAAAGAAAGTTGCCAAGGATGCCAAGGATAACCATAAGGCCTTCTATGGCTACGTCAAAAACCTAAATGGCAATGCTCAGGTCTGTTCTGAGCTAGTACAAAATGGAACAAAATACACTGACCCTTCTGACATTGCCAACATCTTGGCTGACAGGTTCAGTGCAACCCCCCCCCCACACCACACCACCTACAGGGCCTATTACCATTCTAGGGGATTGTGTAAGTCCAATTATTACTGATATGTTGGTTAACAAGGCTCTATCTAAAGCTAAAAACACTGCCTCCATAGGACCACATGGTGTCCCAGGCTGTGTCATACGTGAGCTCCAAAAGGAATTAACCCCACATCTTAATACCCTGTTCAGTCTCAGCCTCTCCACAGGATATGTGCCCATAGAATGGCGCACGGCAATGGTGGTCCTGCTACACAAGGGTGGGGTCACAACCGACCCTGGGAACTACCGACCAATAAGCCTGACCAGTCTGATCTGTAAGGCTATGGAGCGAAACATTATGGAACTCATAAATGGAGAGACTGGGAACCTCCAGTCGCTGGACCCCACACAGTTTGGCTTCGTCAAGGGCAGATCATGCCTCCTGAACCTGGTGGATTTCTTTGAGACAGTTACTCAGGCTATAGATAAGGGAAAGGAGTTACACACGGCTTACTTTGATCTTGCTAAAGCATTTGACACCATTCCCCATTCAGGTATTATTGATAAGCTCACCAGCCTGGGCATAAACCCTTATGTCACAAGATGGATCACAAACTGGCTCTCAGACAGATCCCATAAAGTAAGAGTAGCGGGATCTATGTCCGAATCCAGACCAGTAATGAGTGGTGTGCCAAAGGGCTCTGTCCTGGGGCCCCTCCTGTTTGGCATATACTTCTCAGAAGTACAGGCAAGCACAGAAGGGCTGTGGCTGACTAAGTTTGCAGACGACTGCAAACTGGGTGCTATAATAGAGTCTCCGGCTGACATGGAGATCTCCAGAAGGGCCTAAATGAGACTGATGCATGGTGTCAAAGCCATGGTCTCAAGCTAAATGCAAAAAAATGTGTAGTGATCCCCTTTGGAAAAAACAGAGTACCCACAAACTACAACATAGGAGGTAATCCCCTGAAATCTGAAGAAGAAATAAGGGATCTAGGAACCCAAATAGATAGTCAGCTTTCCTTTGATAACCATGTTGCCAAAGTGGTTAGAAAATCCTTCTGTGTGACCCATCTGATCATGAAAGGGTTTGCATCAAGATCTAAGGATGTAATGGTGCCCCTCTACCCTTCCCTCATCAGACCCATTATTGAGTACAATGCACCAATTGGAATGTACCTGGCTAGACATCTCCAGCAGCTGGAGATACCACAAAGGTACCTAACCAAGAGGATTACTGGCCTCAAACAGTTGCTCTATGCAGCACAATTGAAAAAGCTAAGACTGTTCTCTGTTGCATACCACTTTCTCAGAGGCGATCTCTGTCTAACATACAGAGCCATGTCCAACCCAGAATTGTTGAACATGCTCCATCTTAGCAAAACCAAATCTACTCGAGCTACACGCTCTAGGGATATAAACCTCAACACAACAATGAATGGAACATGCTGGAGGGATAGATTTCCTTCGCAGAGACTTCCCTTACTATGGGACAGGGTCCCGATCTACATAAGACAGAGCCCCTCACTATCACTCTTCAAGAGAAAACTTGATGAGTGGATGGGTAACAGAAAGTTCACACCGGGGATCACACCAACAACACTACTAGATAGGGGCCAAGGGTACTAGCTGCTAGTACACGGGTCTAGGGAACTACTAAAGGGGTGGTGAATACGGCACAACATGCCTGGGCTAATATATGCCTTCGGGCAGATAGCCCAGTACCAACCTATGAACCTATAAAAAGGCTGCACAGCAGAAGATAACAAAATGGAATAAATGCTCAGAATGCATTCAGAATCAGAGGTACCAGAATCAGCCATATCCACAGGGGAATCACAGACAATGGCAGAACCAGAGGAACACAATGAACAGTTACAGATCTCAGAGGTGACTTTAAATTAAACTTTTTCTATAATTTATAATGCTGCATGGGACTTTAAAATCTATAATTATAGCTCTGTAGAGTTGACTTCATTTCATGCTGATTTTTTTAGTAAAGAACATACTTTTGTCCCTAGTAAACAAGAGGATATGGTACAGCTGTTGTGTGATCTTAAAATGTATGTTCGCAATTTAAATTTGCGTGTCATATATAGAGGTGGGGGGGCAACAATGTACCAGTGGACAATTGTGTTATATGCATTTCTAGTACTTTTAATCCTGACACAAATAGTGTTTTAAAAATGTTTGAGAAAGCATGTGAAACTGATTTCAGATATTATCTGGAACACAGTAAGAGCCAGGAAAATATGTCCACTGAAGAGAGACTTTTAATAAATGACTTAAAAACTCACAGTGATTTGAAATACGCAACCAGGTAAAGGGGGAGGTTTGGTAATAATAGGGAAGTTTCTCAAAATGAAGTGCATGTAGCATATCAAATAATTGATTGGGAATTGCTTGATATGTTAACACAAGATCAGATTTCTGTTACTTAGTACAACTATATGTCCACAAAGAGTTCTGGGATCCCTGCCATTTTTGGTGTACCAAAAATTCATAAGGAACTCAATGACCTCCCCTCCCCCCATGACCAATAGTGGACTTGGGATGGTCCAAGACTAGTTATATTGCCCATTTCTTGGACAAACAGTTGAAGCCTCATGTGTTACCAAATCCCTCATAGTTCTCAGGATTCCTGGCATTTCCTCACTTTATGTAATGGGAATTTACCATTCCAACATGGGGTTTTTATAACCATTGATGTGAAATATGTATTTATTTGTATTCCATATGGAACAGTTATGGAATGGTGTTCCTTATATTTGTTTGAGGAATTTAGTTTCAGCCAGGACAAAATAAATACATATTGTCAATTGATGGAGCTAGTACTAAGTCATAACTATATATATTTTGATGGACACATGTTTAAGCAACTCAAAGGTGTGGCAATGGGGTCCACTTGTGGCCCCCTTTTTGCCAACATTGTCATGGCCTGGTGGGAGAGATGCCATTTATAACCTAGCCTTTATGTTCAGCACATTTCTTTGTATGTCCGATATTTGGATGATCTTTTTATAGCATGGAAGGGACCTATGGCCATTGTGGCTGAATTTATTGAGCATATCAATCAGACAACTGAATTTTTAAAATTTACCCATACTATCAGTCCAGACCAGATAGCTTATCTAGATGTGTTAATTTCCAAGAATGAGACCAGAACAGGACTAAGGTCTACCATATACATAAAGATTACCTTTTCCAACAACTATCTGCATTGTTCTAGCAGTCACCCCTTACATGTTAAGCGGGGTGTAGTTAAGGGACAGATGGTGAGGGCAGCATGTATGGTAACTGAACACAGTGTGCTTATATTGCCAACCTGTTTTTCAATAGGGGGTACCCTCATCATCTTGTGTCCAGAGTGCAAAAGGAAGTTATCAATAAATGGGAGAGTGGTGTATATGTTCCATTATTGTCCAGTAACATCACTGTGTCTATGTCTGATATAGGTATGGTCTTTGATTACAACCAGTATTTTATTGCAAATGTCAGCGTATCTGGAGGTGGTAATGAACAAGGAGAAATGGTAGTAACAGTCCGCTGAATGTCAACAATTCCAAAAGTGTGGTTTGTCCTTTTGTTACCACCTATAGTACTAACAGCTATATCATTTCTGACATAATAAATAAAAATTGGAACATCATTAAAAATGATGTTGATATGGTGGACTTACTGGGGCAATGACGTAATATTTTATATAGGAGGGGTCCCAATATAAAAAACTTTCTGGAAAGAGAGAAACAGCTTAGTGAAAGTAGTAAAATGACCTCATGTAGTATGTGTAATCAGTGTTGTCATGTATTCTCTGGTTCACAAATTAAAGTAGCTAACAAGACAATTTCTATAAGGGGAAGGTACAGCTGCCACACGCAGGCTGTTGTTTACATTGCATTTTGCTTACAGTGTGCTGCTTTCTATGTGGGTAAAAGCCAGCACAAACTAGCTCAAAGAATTTATGAGCATTTTTATGAGGTTTCAACCAAGAAAGAATCCAATGCACTATTTAGACATCTTAAGATATTTTCAGATCTTGTTTTTAAATTTGTAGTGGTGCATCAGGTTAAAAGGAATTCTAGGGGGGGGGGTCCCTGGAAAGTATTTTAGAGCAAAAGGAAACCTGCTGGCAAGTGTTTTTAAATGCAAGCTTTCCCCCTGGTTTAAATGATGCAATTTCCATTTCCAGTTTACCAAAGTTAAAGGTTTATGATAGGTAATATGTCTGTCAGTTTAGGTAGAGGTTGTAACAGCAGACAAGATACATATGCATGTATATATATATATTTTTCCAGCATAAAAATGGTTAAAATGCTTTGGGCATTATTCTAGTATTTCATTGGTCTAAAAGTTTTGAATTTGCTGATGTGTTGTATAACCTGAGTATGTTTTTTAAAATACTTTTGTCTGAGGAAGTTTGGAGATTGTTCTAAACGAAAGTGCTTACAATAAATGGTTTTATCTTGATTTAACTTGTTTGACTGAGCCGCATTTTCCAATACTGGTTTATTCCATTTTGTTTTCTTCTGCTGTGCTGCCTTTTTAGTGAGGTTCCTGGTTTGTTGGTATTTGTTTTATACAGAATTCTAAAGTAAACGGATTATATAAAAAAGGAAAAATTATAGCTAAAACTAGGAAGTGCAACTCCCAAAAAAGATAAGAAATTTGTAATCAAACTAAACATAAAAATAAGAGGGCTTATTAAGAGCAAAAAAGCTAATTTTGAGGTCAAGATAGCCGCCCAGGTCAAGGACAACCATAAAGGCTTCTTCAACTATATCAGAAACCTCAAGGGCAGCACATCACAGAGAGCCAAACTGGTGGTTAATGGTGTCACATTCACTGAGCTGGGTGATATAAAATCTGCTGGCTGACAAATTCAGCTCAAATGTTACCCTAGTCATCTCCAAACAACCCCAGAAAATACCTTCAAACATAACTCCAGCAACTATAAATAGGGACAGGCTCTGGAATTGCTCTCTAAGGCCAGGGAACCACTTCGGTAGGCCCAATTACCTCTCAGGATGCCTTCCTAATAATCTGAAATATGACCTATCTAGGTCAGCGGAATTACTGTTTAGCTATAGTCTCAAAACATACTTTGTGTGTCAGGAATGGAGAAATGCAATGGTCTTCCATCTACAAAAGGGAAGATCATCAAACTGTTCCCAGGAATTAAAGTCCCATTAGTCTGACCAGTCTAATATGCAAAGACATGTAATAAATTATTATGGAAATGATCAACAAGAGTATAGGAAACCTTAAGACACTGGAACCACCCCAGTTTGGGTTTTTCAAAGGCAGGTCATGCATTCTAAAGCTGATGGACTTCTTTGAAAGGTTACCTAGGTAATGGATGAGGGCAAAATGGTGCATACCACCTACTTTGACCTGAATACGGCATTTGATACAATACCCAACTCAGGTATTGTTAACAACCTTATTGAATTAAGCCTAAATTAGGCATAAAACCCTATATAGCATTCTGGATAACCAACTTGCTGACAAATAGGATCCAGGTAGTTAGGATTGGTGAATCCACCTTCATCAAAAGGCCAGTCACTAACAGAGTCCCTCGGGGCTTCATGCTGGACCCACTCCTCTTTGACACCTTCTTCTTCTCAGAAGTTAAACCCAATGTCAAAGGCTGACTAAGTTAGCAGATGACTGCAAACTAGGAGCAGGCAAAGAATCTCCCAAGACAATAACATCTTACCAGAGGGTCTAACACTAACAAATGACTGGTGCTAAAACAACAGCTTAAAACTTGATGCCAAGAAATGCAGTAATTGTATCTTTTGCAAAGTTGGGCACCCCAGGAAGCTACATCATCAATAAGAGTAGGCCCAGTAGTGAGGGATTTGGGAACACATGTAGATAACAACCTGGCCTCTGGCACACAAGTGTCCAATGTTCTAATTTGCTCAGTAACGGTATGACATCTAGGTCCAGTGAACTCATCATGCTGCTGTATTCGGCATTCATCAGGCACATCATTGAGTGCAATGCACCTTCAGTGTTTAATTAACCTGTCACATGCACCAACAGGAATCTTCACAAAGGTTCATCGCAAAAAGGATACAAGACTATGTTGACTGGTTCAGAGTCTTTGGTCTATACTCTATTTCCTGCAGACTAAAGTGATCTATGTCTAACATACAAGGCATCTTTGGCTCCCACTCTCATGGGCCTTTTGCATATCATAAAATAAACATAATGAGAGCTACTAGATCTAAGAGTGCACATTTTGCTTCTGATATAAATAAAATAGTACAAGTTGAAGAGACAGATATGAATCTCAGAGAATTCCCACTCACTAGAATTGGCTCCACATCCAAATGAAACAGAATCCCTTTACCCTATTCAAGGATAACCTGAACCATTGGATGGGAAATTGTAAATTCATCCTTGGTCTGATGCCCATGTCTCTAATGGATGCAGGCATTGATTAAATCATGTACTAACTAATATATGCCCAGTATAACACAGCCAAGATACATTAACTAACGGGACACATTTGGGGTTCATGATACAAGTAATCAGAGGGACAAATTTAGATTGCATGGCTATGCTTATAAAGGTGATAGGGTTCAAAGGGAGAGAGGATAAAGGGTCTAAATGGAGAGATGATAAAATCATCAAGCAAAGGAGAGTATTTTTGTTGGAGCTTAATTCATCCTCAAGTCTTGGTGTATACCTTCATGAGGTGGGCCTTGTTCTCAACAAAATCTCACCAAGATGACACTGATACATAGACTTCATTTTATATAGCATATATTATGGGCAAAAAAATAAAAAAGATAGCTGGGGGAACAAGTCTCAGGGTAAACAATTGTCCAATCCTGATAGGCACATTGGTTCCAGGAGTGGGGAAAAATGACAGTGTTGAATCCTCAAGACACAAAATATTCCAACAATGGGGCTAGGCCAGGCTCACAAAAGCTGACAGGTCAAAAAAGAGCCATAAAGATGATAGAATGGACTATTGAGGATAAGAAAGAAATTATGTATTGTTGCTATTATGCAAGAAGCCTAGAATTTCCAGGCAAAATATATACAATATGATTAAGAGAGAAATTAGAGGAAAGGAAAATATATGTGCAAGAAAAGCTGCCAGAATCTTCACACACAAATTTGTGTTCATTAATATAATAAATTTATGAAAACCATTATATAGACCAAGAAACCTTTAGCCATTTTGAAAGGAAATGTCTGAGAAAGTGCAAAATTATACCGAACAAAATCTAGAGATTTTTGAAATGTATAGAAAAGAAATATGGACATGGGAAAGAAAGAGAGATATGATATGCTTCAATATTTATACAAAGGAAAAAGCCAAATTAATCAATACAAAAAAAAGCAGCCCCAAAAATATTTGAAGCAAAATACAGGCAAAGGCATTCAGATATGGAACATTTCACAATACAAAAAATATGATCTGAAAAAGGGAATACAGAACAGAAGATTATAAAATAGAAGTTATAAAATTGAAGCTGAAGTTATGGAATACCTGCGAAGTGAAGGATTTAGTGTAGAATGTCTAAAACAGGTTATATTACAGCATGATGGAACAACGAGTCCCCCAACTAATGAGAAACAAGAGGAGCAGGAGACATCTGAAGATGAAATATGGACATAGGAAAGAAAAAGATTTAATATGGTGCACATTTTATGCAAAGGAGAAAGAAAAACAAATTTGTATAAAAAAGCACCAACGATATTTGAAGAGAAATACAGGCAAAGGCATCTGGATATGGAAAATTTTACAATTACAAAAAATAAGAAAACAAAGAGGAAAAAACAGAAAAGAGGGTTAGTAATGGGGCAGTAAAGAAATAGAAACTGAGGTTATGGATTCTGTGCAAAATGAAGGATTTAGTGTAGAAAATCTAACTCTTATAACACCACAGCAGGATTGAACAGTGGATCTCCAAATTAAGGAGAAACCAGTGGAGTGGGAAACATCTGATCAGTTGCCATATGAAGATACTTTGGCGTCTTCCACAGGAAGCCAGTATAAAAGTTCAGCTGGAGTTGCAGAGCAAGGGAAGAAACAAGAAACTGTGGCTACTCTGACGCAGTCAATGTTGTGGAGTGATAAGCCAGTGAGTTCTCATATGAAAGAGCAATGGATAACACAGGATGAAACTGAAGAAAATATGGCACAGGAAGATGCTCTGTAAATTTCTGTAGAATGCCTGCAGGAAATGGAGAACAAAGAATGTGTCCTCAGTTTACAAGAAAATGATCTAAGAGACGAGTTGTTTGATTTAATAGAGATGGACATATAGTAAAAAAAGTAAATAAAAACCAAAAAGTTAGAAGTTTGATAAAAAAAACACAGTAATTAGGACTATTCATAGAAATTCCTGCAACATAAAAGTAAATAGGTTATATTACTGGGCAGCCAAATTAACAACAGATGAAGTCTTACCACAAAAACACAGAGTAGTAAGGGAAAGGAAGGGGAGAAACTGAATGCCATCATGGAAATATCGAATAGAGAAAATGATAAAGCAATTACGACAAGAAGTGTCACTATTAAAAGAGTACAGAAGAGGGTACAGATGAACAAAATACTAAGAATGATAGATAAGATAAAAGCAATGTGCAGTATCAGAACAGATCAGCATCTATCATGCGCTATCACAAATAATAAACTAAAAATATCAACACAGGCAGAGAAACCTAGGAGACATGCAGATAACTGTAAAGGAAAAGCATAAAATAAGAAATTTATTGATGACCAAGAAGAGTTTTATAGAGAATTGGGAAACGAGGCAAAAGGAACTGAAACACCTCCAAAAAAGAAGAAATAGATACATTTTGGAGAAATATATATGAAGATCCTGTGGAACATAGCAAAGATCCTGAATGGACAGAAGAAGTAAAAGAAAATAAGAAGTCTAAATGTACAGGATGTGAAGTGTGATAAAGTAACAGCCAGACAAATTGAAATAAAGTTAAGAAAACCTCTTAATTTGAAAACCCCAGGCCCAGATGCAGCATCTAGCTATGAGTTAGAACTATTTATATGCACAACCTGAACAAACACAACCTGGTTAACAACAGGAAAAACTATACTCCTCCTTAAGAGCGAACCAGCAATCTGTCTTAAAAACTATAGACCAATAACTTGCCTTCCGACAATGTATAAACTATACACTGGAATTGATGCTGACAAAGTTTATAGTCATTTGGAAGAAAACTCAGTTATGGCAAGAGAACAAAAGGATAACAAAAGAAAGTCATATGGAATAAAGGATCATTTTGTTAAATAAAGTCATAATGGAGCACTGTAAAAAGAGGAAGAATCTAAGTATGGCATAGACAGACTACAAAAAAGCAATTGACAGTTTCCCTCAATCATGGATAAAAGAGTGCTTAAAAATGTATAAGATACACCCTACATTGATCAATTACATTACAGCGACCATGAAACAGTGGCAAACCACTTTGAAGTTAAGCCATGATAAAGGAAAAAATATTATTCCAGGGATAAAATTTCAAAGGGGGATATTCCAGGGTGACTCTGTCACCACTCTTGCCCTTAACACATTAAGCTGTCTACTTAACAGATTAGATCATGGCCACAATTTGGCTCCTATGGAAAAAAAACAAAGTGTAAAAACTTCTCCTCTCCTGTTTCTGGATGATTTAAAACTATATAGTTCATCAGATGAAGAACTTGAAAGCACTACTACAAGTGGTCAAACTTTTTCAGGTGACATAAGAATGTCATTTGGTCTTGATAGATGTGCAAAAGCAACCTTTAAAGCAGGAAAGCTGTATCACCAATAAATCATCAGTTTGGGACAGGAATGTGATAGAAAGAACTTGAGCAACAGGGAGTGCATAAATATTTGGGAATTGATGAAGGATCAATACTAAAACGTGAACAAATGTGGCATCTTGTAACAAATTCAATGCTATATACCAATTTGCTCTTCGTCTCCTAACTTACAATTTTGGAGTGATTGACTTAACCCAAAAGGAATTGGATCAGTTGAACAGGAAAACAAGATAAATGCTTCATACTTATCAAATGATTTATAAAAAATAGTGTATACCAAGACTATATATTTTCCATTCTGAAGGAGGTATGTGCCTACTTGAAATTGATTACGTATAGATCTACATTTGTAGGACTGCATACATATCTTCTGACCTCAGAGGATCCAAACATAGTCAAAGTTTTAAACATGAGGACAACAAGTATAAGATGACTTTAGTTTAGCAGAAGCATATGGGTGTCAAGTGAAAATGGAAATCAAACCAGAAGTAGATGAAAATCAGGCAGCAACTGAATGTGCCTAAAAATAAAAGAAAGAACATAAGATGAAGGATCAGATAAGAAGGTGAGAAATGTGGAAAATGCATAAATATAGTTGCAAGTACAGAAAACTCTTGGAACAACATCATGTCTATCAGGATCGAACACAGGAATGGTTAAGGAGAGGTGGATTTAAATCAAAAGATGAAAGGTTAATATTGATGGCCCAACAAGTGGACTATGTACACGTTATTTTACAAAGTCCATTGAACGTGGGAGAAAACAATAAATGTAGGTTTCATGAAACAGAATTGGAAACAGTTGTACATCTTTTTGTTGGTTGTGATACAATAATGACAGAAGAATTGTTACTGAAAGGCATAATAATGTGACAAGACTGTTGCACTGGAAATTGTGCAAGCATTATAATACTGAAGTAGTTGAAAAACACTGGAAACATAAGCCATAAAGTATTACAAAAAATGATGGTTTATATCACAAGGGATCGCCCATTATGATCAGATCAAAAATAGGTGTGAGATAGCCAGATATAGTAGTCCAAGAAAAGAATACAGAAGTAGCATTGATCAATGAAATTGCTGCACCCAGAGACTACAGTGTCTTACATATAGAGAGATGCAAACTCATAAAATACCATGATTTGCAGGCAGAAACAAGGACAAAGTGGAAGAAGGATACCTAGACAGCTTCAATAATAGTAGGTACAGTGGGCCTTATAAAAAAGAATTTAGAGTTGTACTTTGATATGTTACTGATAAATGTAACCCTGTACGAACTGCAGAAGGAGCCAGTTTTGGGCACATTGTAGATGCTGCAAAGACCACTTCTGGCTAACATCAAAGACTGAAGCAATACTAATTTAATGAACTTTAATCATGCTTTCACTTAGGAATGGGGTCCATTCCCGTCATAGTATTAGAAACCCAAAAAACTTGGAGAAATTTAAAAAAAAAGAGAAGCCATAGTGGTCGTTAACCTAGTACAAACCTATAAACCTCTTGAGATTTACTTAGATCATTAACATCTTTAGCACTGATGGCACTGCATTCTGCTTCATACCCACAGTGTTAGTTATTTGGGCTGGATCATTTAACTCAGTCCTACATTACTTGAAAGGTAAATGTCACACCAATACTATTGTTTCAGTTTAATAAAGTATAGTACTGAATGTATGACATTTGATGTTGTGATTAAATAGTTTAAATAGGATAAAATAATTTTAACTCAATAAGTAATGTAAAGAAATTCTGCTTTACTTGCCTAATATTAGCCTTTTTTTGCATTTAAATTTACCGTGACTCTGATCTCCAGGTAACTACGGCTCAGCTTACCATGAGCCAAGGATATATCTCCGCTTTAACTGGTAGTTCATGGGTGATCTTGAAGGAGACATCCCAAATATTTGGACAAACATGAACTCATGTGGCAATTAAAACTGAACTTTTTTAAGAAGCCTGGACTAAACTACTACTGTTTAATTAAAAGTGTACTGGAACTTAGAAAATTGCCACATTGTTTACATGACTAATTTTATGTTATTTTATTCTACCAGTTGGTTTTAAATACCATGTTAAATCAGTTGTAATCTAAGTGTATATTTTGTTTCCGTCATCATACATTTTTTCTTATTTTTTTTTTTCTTTTCTTATTCTCTTTTTTCCACTTTATTCAGAATGATGTGTAATAACAATGCTGATTATACAATAATATTTTTATAGATAGTTTTTAGGGTTCTTGTACACAGACCTGAAGAAGTCTAGAAGGATGAAAGTGATTTTTGTTAGCAATAGGTTATGAAAATAGAATATGATTTTACATGCAAAGTGTATATTTATATATTTATATATATATATATTTTTTGATTGCCAAATGGACTACGGTTGATATATTTCCAGCCATGTAGTATAATGTCTTGGATAAAAATCACAGACCTAATAATCTGGTTAAATAAGAGGTACCACATCATTATAAATTTTATTTAAAGTACATAAGGGTTATATTATTATGATAGCTACAAAGTAAGGCAGGACCAGCTTGAATGTCACACTGATGGGGGAAGGAATGTGAATTTAACATGTGTACCAATAACACTTTGTTTTACAGCACAATAAACCACTCCCTTGCCTGATAAAAAGTATATATATATATATATATATATATATATATATATTTAGAAAGCTTGTGAGGAAACTATTACTCTTTTAATTTTGTTTTACTTGGATCGCTTGTTTGTGTATTTAATAAAGGATTTTCGACTGGAAACAGACTGCCTGCCTTGCTTCGATTACTTTCGAATACTTAGTAATTATTTATAGATCCCGCTACTCTTACTTTATGGGATCTGTCTGAGAGTTAAGAGTAATACTTGCTATTTATAGTAAAATATACATTATAAGTCAATGAAACGTACATCTGGTAGGGGGGTTTTTTGTCTGGTAATCCTTCTAGCTTTAACTTTTATCATTATATACATCTCATCAACCTACCGTCTCTCCATCATTGCCTTGTTCTCCTTTATCCCCCACATCTCCAGGACGGCCAGGAAGTCCTAAAGGTCCCTAGAAATTATTAACAAACAAGCAGGAACAAAGAAATGAACATTTAAGGTTAGTATTAGGCAGTTACGGTGCTCTAACACACTGTCCAGCATTAAGAATAAAAACATCACAAGTGTAATTAACACACACATATTCATTTCATTAAACGATTGTGAGAAACATGCAACACAAGCGAAAGGGACAACAGTACAGCAAGAGATGATTTGCGTGTTTTTGTACTGATTTTAATTCAGAATTCTTGAAACAATTACTACAGGAGTTAGTTCCTTTTTTGTTTTGGAATGATAGAAAATAATATTGTTTACCCTTCAGCTCACTAAATGCACATCATTACTGTTCACACAATGGTCATGTCGGTGTATCCAGAACGTATTATCTCACACGCACAAAATTTGAATCAGCTATTAAATATCTCAAATACCAGAAATCCCTCTTACATACCCATGCAATGCAATGCAGTTGGAGCAGTCTGAATCAACATGTTCACTTGCACATCAGAGATATTTCCTGTAATTCCAGGTCCCTCTTAACCATATGCAGCTATGTAAATCAAATCATTTTACAGAATATAAGTCCACAATAAGCTATTACTATGCACCAATTATTCATTTTAATAGCCTCCACCTTGCCAAGGCCTCATCAAATAATACTGTTTCACTGCATTATATTCTAGTATGTTCCATTCAGTTGCATTCACAGTTTGACTTACAGTATCTCCTTTTGCATGATATCCTGTTTCTTATTTTGCATAGTTTTCCAGCAGGCATATATACGTACAGAGCAAAATTAGCACCAACAATTTGATTTGCAGCAACATAACTCCAACACAGTTATGCATGCTTACACATATATCCTGACATAAACCACATATGCATAAAAACATAAAAGTGTGCTCATGCATACACATTTATTTTCCTACTGTGCTTGTTTGGTGACTCATGTATGTTCACTGGTGCATTACATTCATTAATGTTCACCAGTTTTGTAAAATGTTTGCTCTTGCTCCATCATTTTATATCATCTAAGCCTTTTTCATTTTATAAGGGTTAGTATAACGGTTAAGGTGTCTGCCTCATAGATGCAAAGTTCAGGTTTGATTCTCACCTTTACAAGAGAATTTAGCTAGGCTTAAAATGGCCCACAAGGACAGGTAGCCTAGTATTTACCTGTGAACCTGTATAGGCAAGTAAGCATTTGCTCCTTTTACCTCTATAGATCTAGATAGCATTTGTGCAGTCTCTTCTTTTTCCATTAACCACCGTCTGTTGTTGCAGGCTGGTCTTCATGATATAACTTTATTCTCTGTGTGTTTGATATGCTTCCATTTCTGCAGCAGTTTGTTATATCCTGCTTGACCCTTCTAGCCTTGCATGAGTGTCGTTGAACATACAGATGCCATTATTACAGAAGGGCAGTAGCACAAAGTTAACATAGGAGTCCACATACAGATGTATACTCATGTCAGGTAAAGAATGGAAAAGCCATACAATATTCCCATATTCTACTCTAATGCAAAATCAGCAATTTCTACTTATTTTTGTCTAGGAATGCAAAGAATGGTGACCTAATAACATATTGCATAAAGCCCATCACCATGGCTAAGCATGGGATAGTACACAAAAGATCAGAGATGATGCAAGATTGACTAGACAGTCACATGGCATTTTACATTTTATCAAGTCAAGTAATGTAGCTTGAAAAAAAATGCCTAAAACCGAAGAAGAAATTAGTCGTTATTAGTGAGATGAATGCAGGACCAGTGAATCTTGCTGATATGAAAACACACCACGAAGACAAAATAAAACTGTTAAAATGACAAAATTAAAGCAACGAAGGAGCATAACTGAACCAAACACCAGTAAAATTCCAAAAATTACTTTAAACAAACAAATAAGTGCTTCTTGCTAATATAAAATAACGTCTACTAACCTCAAGAGAAAATTTAAAATATGCCATTTTTGCAGAATGGAAAGTCCCCTGTAGTTTACTCCACCATGTGATGGGCTTTAATCTCCCCATTACATATTCTAACTGCACATTTGCACAACTGCAAATGCCAGCAAACTGTCATCTCATTTGCAGCTGTCCACTGCAGAAAATACTGTAATTAAACTGTACCTGCAGTTCAAAGAACCCAACAAAAAGTTTTCCACTCCCTCGCATCAGTTTCACCCAAAACTTTAAATAAACATAAATACAAATTCAACACAGATCACTTAAAAAAAAACAGCAGGATTCAGTCTTACTGCATACTAACGTGTGATGCCTGACATCTAAAGAATGAATGAAGAAGGCGATAATGAATGAAACAACATACCCCTTGAGATACTGACATAACAAATGCATACAGTAAGCCAAGGGCCATCCGCCATATAATGGACATTTAAAATAAGCAAGGAATGAGGGAAGCTGTAAAGAAAGATAGTGAATTCAAACATTTAGAGCAACAAGGAATGCAGTCAGAAGAAATAGAAAGCATTATTTTTGTGGTAAAGTCACGTGATAGAACAATGGATTTTGCAGGCAACTTCGCAAATTTACACTTGAAAAGATGCGGTGGAAGAAATTAACTAAAACAATGAAACAAATGAAGATTACAAGTCAAAAGGTTTGATAATAAAGATCTAATGAGTTTTATTTGTATATAAATGCACCATAATTGCTGAATAATGATTCCAGAAAGTATGGGTACATGAATATGTTGCAAGATTTTTCAGACATATAAAGAATCACATATCCAGCAAAATACAACCTACCATGAGGTGCCATGACCCTTGAAATGTCTGCAATAAATGAGTAAGTTCTTAAGTGTTGCATCACTTTAGTGGTGATGCAAGGATATGATTAGTTTTACTTTTTCCTGAAAATTTAAACTTGGTCTCTTGCAAGTGGTCTGTTTGCTTCTCAATGTCTAGGTATAGTTCTGTTGAACCCTTGATGTCTACAGACTCCTCAAAATAATTCCAGTGCTGCGTTTCTTTTCAAGTTTTCATTTACACTTTGTTTTGGGTTCTCCCCAATGATAGTGTAGTGGTTTGATTAGTTTTCTCTGGTTCCTAATAATTAAGCCTTTGCCCTTGCAGGCTATCTGTACATCTGTCAGAATCTAAGCACAGCAGCTGCATGACTTGAAGGAAGCCCTGAAACTCAATGACTATTTAACACATTTATAGTACTGTATTTCATTTAATTTTTTTTTTACTTTGTTTTATGCTATTTCGAATGGTGATGAAGATATGAGATTTGTTTTCTATGTCTCCAGAATACTTAATCCTGTGCTCTTGTAAGTGGTCTTGTGTTTTTTCTCAGCATCCATCAGGTACAGCTGTTATTCCTGGTAGAATCTCAAATACACCTCAAAGTGCTTACAGTGCTGCATTTCATTTTATGTTTACTTTTTACTCTGTTGTTTATTATCAACAATGGCACTGTGACTAGTTTTCACTGACCCTGGAATTAAGTATTTAAGATTAACTCTTGCAGCTCTTTATTTGTCAGTATCCACCAGGTGTAGGTTATTGACCTAGTAGGCACCCTGATATCTAATGATCATGAATGTTCTCACAGTGATGCATTCATGTTATTTGTCAAATTTTGTTTTGTTATCCTCACTGATGAAGATTTCTTTTCCCCGGATTCTGAGTATTTAAACCCATGTTTTTGTATGTGAACTGTTTGCTTGTCGACATTCAACAAGTATAGCTGACTGAGCCAGTGGAAGCATTGATAACTTCATAGTGGTCAAGTGCTGATCGTACAACATTTCATTTTCTTTTTCTTTTAATCTTTGCTTTGTGTTATCTTCAGTTGAGTTGTAGAGGTGTGATGAGATTACCCTTGCTCATCAGTACTTAATATTTAGCTCTTATGAGGTGTCTGTATGTTTGTCAGCATCTACCACGTGTAGTCGCTTGCTGTGACTGATGTCCTTATACCTAGTGATTCCTGAAAGTAATTTCATCTCATCTGTGTTTTGTGCTATTGTCAGTGGTGTTGCAGGGGTCTGATTAATTTTCTCTGCCTCTTGAGTATGTAAATATGTACCCTGGCAAGTAGTTTGTATACTTGTGAGCATCGATTAGGTATAACTGTTTCACCTGGTTCATAGGTTCTTACTAAGTATATGGCCAAAGGAGACCATTAAGAAGCTCAACCACATCACCCAAATGCTAGTGGGAGATTACAGTGCCCTCCAATAAGTACTTTCTCTACATATCCCTGTGATAATTTGTGATCACCCATCCAACTATCCAAGCTGGTTTTAAAGTTTACAAAGGTTTCTAGGGAAGGACACTCCTTGAAAAGTAATGGCAGACTGTTCTAGAAACAGAGGATTGTTTGAGCTAAGTAGCTATCATGCTGAATGGTGTTGTTGATGATGATAGTGTAGGTTCAGCTTTCTATAAGGGGTGTTTGCATTATCACTTGGTCTATTTAGGTGAAGAAGTTCTAAGAGCTCTGGATCGTTCATAGAACAGAAAGCTAGGTAGAGATTATTCCTCAGGGATATACATGACACTGAGTAAAGGGACAGGGATTTTAATCTATCAAAGCAGTTAAGGGTACTGAAATCTTTTTAGTGAAGAAACATTGAGGTCTCTCAAGCTGGTTTAAGTGATTAGAGAGGTAAATGCCAAAAGGGCACATAATATGTAAATATATATATATATATATATATATATATATATATATATATATACATATATATAAAAATATATAAAAATATATATACATATATGGTCGGCATAATAAGACAGTAATGAAATGGGACCATAACATCTTTGCACATTGAGGAGGTATCAGAAAGAATATGTTGCATAAAGCAGAAGGATTTTCTAACCACCATAGATATGTGGTAGTCAAATACAGTCTGTTATCCATCCAAATATGTACCCAAGTTCCTGATGACTGTGTCAAATTTAAGCAGAATGTGAACTATATGCTAACATACCTCGCAACCTCTTAGAGCAAGAAATCTGGACAAAGCTATACAGTATACAAAAGTGGGACAAAGGACAAAAAATAGGGACAATTTTTAAATATTGCTCTTACAGATTTAGAAAGTTGATAGAATAACAGGTTTTGCTTTAGCATGAATTTTCTGAAGGGTATGAAGTCTAAAACTCAAATGTCTGTTATTATTTTCTGTCTTCAATGTTTAATGATCTGCCACTAATTTTCCAGAAAAGCACAATTTTATGAAAAATGGACCACAAATATGAGGCAAAAATCTGGACATTCTGTGAAAATCTGTACAGTTGAGAGATATGTATGGTAAGCAGTGGCGATGCTAGCTTTACCAAAGGAAACTGTGCTACATTTCTTGTTGTTGAGGGTAAGCCCATGATTAATTCAACAAGCGTTTGTTTAGTCTAGCCCTTGCTGAAGAAGTTTGAGTATCAGAATGGGAGCTTGCTGGAGAAGTTTGAGTATCAGAATGGGAGTAGGTAACTCGGTTTGCAATCATCATTCAACTTAGTCAGTCACAGTCCCATGGGCTTTCATGTCACAAAAATATAAATCAAAGAGGAGGAAACCCAGAACAGAGCCTTATGGGATACCACTACTGACTATTTTCTGTCTAGTACAAATACAACTGACCTTAATGGTATGGGTTCTGTAAGACAGCTGATTACAAATACAGTGAACTATGTTAGGCTTAATGTTGAGCTAAGAGAGTTTGTCATTAATCTCAGCACTGGGGATAGTGACAAAGGCCTTGGCAAGGCCCTGATAAGCAGTGTGGACTGTATGTCTCTTATCCATTGCCTTAGTAACCCTTTCAAAAACCTCAACCAGGTTGAACAGGTATGATCTGTGTTTTACAAAGCCAAACAGGTGTTCATCCAGGTAATTAAGGTCACTATATCATTGTTTATTACTTTAACTATAATAGTTTGCAAATAATGCTAGTGAGACAAATAGGCCTAATGATCCCAGGGTCAATAGAAAGACCACCTTTATGAAAGGGCATCATAACTGTCATTCTCCACATCTTGGGTACATACCAACTGAAGAGACTCAGCTTAAAGAGCTGATGGAGAGTTTTGCTAGGTGTGACTTTAAGCTTCTAAGGCAGGGATCCAGAGATATTGTCAGGACCTATGGAAGTAGTGTATTTAATTTTGGAAAATGCCAACTGGACTTGTTCCAAATTAATCTCAGAAGGAGGGGATGTGAGGAGAAATAAAGGGGACAGAGGGGAGGTCCACAAGAATATTAGCAATGTCCTTGGGGTCAGAGAAAGAGTGTTATTAAAACAGTTCATTCACATCAGTGACTAAGTGCTTTAACTACAGTTTTGTTGTCTGTAGATCATTCTCATGGATCCTTGGTAGACTGGATGGACTTTGTGACCATTGTGTTCATCTTTTCAAGAAACGTACTTCCCAGTTTTAAATTCCTTTTATAATGCTGACATGGACATCTTTCAGTGACACCAAGGAGCTTTTTCTTTTTCTTTGTTTATAGAGTATGTTAATGTGGTAGTTCTTCTATATAGTGAAGTCCTAAACTTCCCATTACATACATTCATAGGTTCATAGGTACTTACTAGTGGTCTATATTACAACATCAAAAAACCTGTTAATCGAACGGCTTTATAACCGAAAATGCCCATTAAGGAACTGTGTATTGTGAGATTGTGGTACAGTGAAGATCTGAACATTTCCCCTTTCCTCACTCTAGTGCAATATTGGAGTTGGTATATATAATTAGCGAGGGGGTTCTATTAACCGCATTTTTTGTTTGATGTGGTAATATAGACCCCTTATTAGGCTATTGATCTGTGACAGTCTTAAGACCAATAGTCACAGGTTCCTACAGATTTATTTTTTGTACTTATATTTTGTGTAAGAATAACCCAGAGGTGGACTGAAGAAGGATAGGTTGTGACCTTTACTATTTGTCACAATCCATATGGGACATGGGTGCCAAGCCAAGCGTGACTGGTTTAGGACAACACACACAGATGATATTCAGTGCCTTGATATCCGCACCAGATTATAACTGGTTTTGGTTTAATCTCTGAATGTAGTAGAGTTATACAGGAACACAAAGCAAGTTTTTAAAGAGAATATCACAGTGAGACAGTCAGATTAATCTAGAGAAGGTTTAATAAGTATTGTGGTGCAGTTGTGAGAAATGTTTGCGGAGACAAGATCAATAAACCTACTGATGGGTAGGGGGCAAGTTGATCAATAACATTGGCATATGCAAAGTCCAAAAATCTCTGGATTTATTTGTTTTTTGTAAGAAATGTTTATCAATTTATGTGTAGACAGTTGACTTCACCCATAAGAAAGGTATTTGGTTCAACTGCTAAGTAGTGAAAGTCCTAATACCCAATGACTTTCTAAGAGCTATAGCATGATGAGTGCGTCCATCAGGATAATATCATATGTTCAAACTTTTAAAAGTTTGAATGTCATATGGTCGACACCATATGATCGAACTTTTAAAATTTTGACTGTTTCAACAGAGATCTCCATACAGTGCGGAATGGAAAGATTTCCCTTTTCTGCACTGTAGTTGGTATATTTAAAGAGTGGGGGGTGCAGCCCCCCACATGGGGGGTGCAGGGGGCTTGCCCCCTTCTTAAAACATTCAGATAGTTTTTTTTTCTGTAGTGTATTTTTTTAATTAGATTTTTGAACTTTTAAAAGTTCGATCCAATGGTGTCAACCATATGACGTTCGAACTTTTAAAAGTTCGATCATCTAATACAGATCCCGTCCATCAGATGCCAAAGAGGACAACTGGGGCGTATCTCATGTTAACGTAGCTGGAAGTCTGTTTCCCTTCACTTTCAAAACTGAGAATATAAAATAGAGTTTAGACATCTCTTTGAGCTGATCTTCATCTCTTAAGTGTACATAACTATGGAGATTATATTTAATCCTTTTGTTTCTTGTTGTTCGTCTTCTTTTGAATTGGGCTTCCAATAAACGGTATAACTTAGGCTAGTGAATAGTTTAGGACAGCATGCAAATTATATTCCGAGTCCTGATTTGTTAAGGTGACATAACGAACCGCATTTGTTCAGCTGTATTTTATGATTGCAGTTTGCTCAGCTGGACACTATAGGCAATCTAATCTATCTTTTCAGTCAAATAGTACTTTCTATAGTTTAACCACCGACTCCATTAGATGATTGTACAGGTTTCTTGAAAGTAATTTACGTTACCCAAATCTAAATTGCTCTGGTAGTTATATTCAACCCCTACTCATCCCACTTGCTTTTAAACATAGGCATTCATCTGAGTCAGGACATCCTGACTCAGATGCTGAGTAAAAAAAAAAAAAATTGCACTTTATTTTGCTTTTGCCTTTTCTTAAAAAAACTCAGTTGTATTTATTCTTCTCCATTTATTACTGCTTGGTAGTAGCCTGATTAAATTGCAACTGTTACTCTAAGCATTTTGGTTTAAGCACTTGGAATCCAGACCAGTTGTTTTACATTAAGAAGGTTTGTGGTCTACACTGTTGTGGTAGGACAGGTATCTTACATCCTTCTAAGTTGGGAATTGCTGATTGAAGGCTCAGTGTCTGTTATTCTAAAAGTGTATTAATTCTGGTTAAAGCACTTGGGCTTCAGGCCAGTTATTTTTCATTAAGAAAGTTTGTGGTTTGCACTCTTGTAGGAGGAGAGGCTAGATTCTGCCCTTTTGAGCTGGGAATTTATTGTGTCTGCTTATTTGAACTGTGTCTTTCTGAAATTGGTGGGCCTTGTTTGCTGTAGCATAGACTAGATTCAGGCATCCTGAATCTAGTTTTGTTTGTATAACATGAGCACTAATTCAAGCCATCTTTTTTGGAGAAGGTTCCCCTGCACCCTAGTGGCAGGAGTGCGCAGTTAGAACTTGTCTGATTGAAAACTGTTGGGACAGGGCTCAGTTTTGAGCTTTTTACTGGTTAATTGGGTAATTTGTTTAAATCAGTTTGTTCATTTTCTATTGTTACATAAAAAATGCACTTTATTCATCAGCTTTTTCCTGTATTTGGGTTTCTTCCTACTTTATTACTTTATTTTGCTTTTGCTGCTTGTTCTTAAAAGTACTTAATTACATTTATTCTGCTGCATTTATTACTGCTTGTTAGTAGCTTGATTAAATTGTAACTGTTATTCTAAGCATTTGGTTGAAGCACTTGGGCTTCAGACCAGTTGTTTTACATTAAGAAGGTTTGTGGTCTGCACTATTGTGGAAGGACCGGTAGCTGAGGCTAGATTCTGCCCTTCTGAGCTGGGAATTTCCAGTTAAAGGCTTATTGTGCCTGCTTATTTGAACTTTTTCTTTCTGAAATTGGCATGTCTTGTTTGCTTTAGCATAGACTAAATTTAGACCTGCTGAATCTAGCTTTGTTTGTATAACTTGAGCTCTAATCCTGGCCATATTTTTTGGAGAAGGTTCCCCTGCACCTTAGTGGCAGGAGTGTGCAGCTAGAACTTGTCTGATTGAAGACTGCTGGAACGGGCTCAGTTTTTAGCTTTTTATTGGTTAATTGGTTAATTTGTTGAAATCAGTTTTCTCATTTTCTACTGTTATATTAAAAAAAAAAAAACACTTTATGCATCGCCACTTAGCTAGTGTTAAACTATTCCCAGCACCATAAGGTCTGCTCTTCAAATTTTCCCTTAGAACTAGCCAGTTTTTTTAGTTTTGGCACTAAAATCTTTTTCCTTGAGCTCAGCACTTGTTCAGAACTCATTGTAAGCAATAAATAAGCTACAAATTACTACAGCACTCAACTTTCCTCACTTGTTTAGAGGAAAACAGTTTTTAGTACTTAATAAATAAGCACTTATCCAGGCATGTCTAAGGATCAGCTCCTGGTGTTTTCTCCTGTCTACCTGATGAATCTGGGCATCTTGAGGCAATACAGCAATTGCCTCATGTACACAGACAACCCTCTACTCCTACCACCTAACACTACAATATGTGAGAGATGCACTTATATATCCAAACTGGAAGCAAAGCTCTCTTCACCCAAGACTGGACTAGACAGTCAAGAGAAGGTAAACACTTTCACCACACCACACTCATCACATAGTCCCTCAAAATCTACACCACCAAAAAATACACATAGAAACACAAAACACACACCTATATTCGCTGAGGCTCTCAATAAAAATCTGCTCAAGCAACAGAGATCTCCAAAGCAGAAACGCAAGCAACCACCACCCCCCCAACACAACCCAAATGACACATAGCCCACAAACTCATTGTGCCACTCAACCACAGCTCATAAGGTATAGCAACGTACCCAACACTCTAGTAATAGGTGACTCTATAGTCAGGCACACTGATGTTCTACTCACCAGGCTAAACAAGGAGAAGGTTACTGTCAGCTGCCTGTTGGATGCCAGGATCTGCCACATAATGCACGCACTTGGATCAATCCACAACAAGTACAAATATGACTCTGTCATTGTCCATGTTTGTGTGAATGACCTGAGATGTACCTCTCTGGACTACATGAAAAGAGATATGAAGGAGCTCTCCAATCTTGTAGCCCAGGCTGGTGTGACCCTAGCCCTGAGTAGCATCCTGCCATCACCCAGAATGATACCACAGTACAAGGACAAAATGATTGACTTCAACAATTGGTTAAGCTTCTGGTGTCATTCTAAGGGGATCCAGTATCTGTCTGCCTGGGATGACATGATTGACAGACCACGATGCTTTGCCAGAGATGGCCTGCACCTGTCGCAGTTGGGATTCTGGATACTAGCTAAGGCTCTTGCCACCTCTATAGTGCCTTTTTAGGCAAGGTTCAAATGACAAATTCACCACCATAACAGGTACAAGCAAGCAAAATCTGAGGGTAATGCTACTCAATGCTGCAAGTCTAAACCTCAAAATGCATTCACTCGAGGCACTCCTTAAAATGGAGAAAATCAACACCTGTGCAGTGACAGAGACCTTATTCAAAGCTCCAGAGATTACCCCTGCATTACCAGGCTATAATTCATACCACACATTTCGGCCACCTAACCTGGACCAAAACACTAAAGGCGGAGGTGTGTCCATATTCATTAAGGATATCCACACCTCTAGGCTAATTGCTCACCATAATGCATCCGAGATTATCCAAGTGCAACTAACTCTGGGCAAGACCGCAATCCAAATTGTAACTTGCTACAGATCCCCCACCATGCCCCAGGATTCTCACTCCTCATTTCTTGATACACTGGAAAATATTAGGGTACAACCCAACACCCTAATAATGGGCGATTTCAACTACCCCACCATTAACTGGGAAAACTACTCATGTACCAACACTTTTGCTCAACGTTTTCTGGAATTCATAAATTCCAACACCTTGGATCAACTTATCCACACCCTCAGAAGGGGCAGCAATATCCTAGGCCTGGTCATTACCAACATGGGTGACTGGTGTTCCACACCAGAGGTCAATTCCTCATTGGTCAGATCTGACCACAAGTTAATCATCCTAGATATCCACATCCCGCCCCCACCCCCATTATGAAAACCACCATAAACAATTTCTCCAAAGCCAACTTCATGCTTCTTAAGACAGAAGTGACAAACTTCATGACACCCATGCAGACAGACAATAGAGGTACGACTGCTGAATCCTACACAAATGCATTTATATGCACTTACATGAGTGCATGGATTGCGCTATCCCTAAAAGAACCAAAATGCTATCCTCCAAAAAAAAGCCAATCTGGTGGTCCCCTGCCATAAACAAACTCTACAACAGAAGAAAGAAACTGTTGAAAAAAAGAGTAAAATCCCATGATTGGAGGAACTCCCTGGTCAGCCTCAGTAAGAAGCTGAGAGCCCTCATAAAATCCTCCAAAGCTAGTTACAAAAACAACATTGGCACTGATTCTAAAGACAACCACAAAGCATTCTATAGCTATGTCAAGAATCTCAATGGCAACACTCCGATCTGCTCTATGCACTAATTATACAGAACCAACTGATATTGCCAACATCCTGGCAGATAGGTTTAGTGCTAACTTTACCCCCCTATCGCCCCCTAAAGGGCCAATCTCTATACCGGAAGAATGCAAAGTTCCTGTAATCATGGCTGCACAGATAAAAATCACACTCTCCAAAGCCAAGAACACAGCATCCATTGGACCTGACAACATCCCAGGCTGCGTTCTACATGAACTGCAGAATGAACTGGCACCCCACCTAAGCACCATGTTCAATCATAGCCTCACCTCAGGCTTTGTGCCCGCTGAATTGCACACAGCAATGGTTATTCCACTTCAGGAAGAACCTGTTCCTTTCTGGAAGCACATGTATATGAGAAATTGTTTTATACCATCAACTTACATAAGGCAAAGCACAGAACTAGACTGAGTGATGACCACCTTACATCACTCCTCAAGATTTCAACACTAGCCTGCCTTCTTCCTGACTTAAACAGACTGCCAGAGCAGAAGCACATACAGGTCTGATGAGAGACAGTGTGTGTGTTTCAGGGAGATAAAGCCAAGACCATGAAATGCAGTTATTTTTCATATTTCTTTATTTTTATTTTGTGAAAAATGCAATAAAATATAAAACAGTTCATTGCTTGTGTATCATACAAACTATTGAAAATGATGTAAACTTTTATTTATTCATTTATTTGTTGACATTTATAAAATCATCTGCTCTGTGTATTCACCCAGGCTTCAAGCCATTTGAATTTGAGACCACTGCCTAATCAGGTTTTCTGCAGGAAAAGGTAAATTTCAGGATGGCCCTAAGTAACGGTTGGGGAGGAAACTCCAACAACTTAATCAAAAGGACCGACGAATCATATCTCTCAACTGTACAGATTTTCGCAGAATGTCCAGATTTGTGCCTCATATTTCTGGGCCATTTTTCAAAAAATTGTGGTTTTCTGGCAAATTATTGGCTAGTCATTAAATACTGAAGTCAGAAAATAATGACAGGCATTTGGGTTTCAGACTTTATACCCTTCAGAAAATTCATGCTAACACAAACCCCATTTCTATCAACTTTCCAAGTATGTAAGAGCAATGTTTAAAAATTCTGTCTTCTTTTGGGCATTTGCCCCCCCCCCCCATTATTTATGGCTTTGCCCAGACTTCTTACTCTAAGAGGTTGAGAGGCATGCCAAAGATTAAACAGGATCCTCCATAGGTGTTGCATATAGAGATTGTTTTCTGCAAAGAGGCTCTGGGCCAGTGAAATCCAAATCTTCCTGAGCTGAAATTCCCTGCTTTAACTGGTTATGTTTTTTTTTTTTTTACCATTTAACTAGCTAAACACATTTTACATGCCTCATTTTCTAGGACAAGGAAAAAATCATCAATAGTAAGCATTTTATAGAAAACATACTGTTTAAAAATCTCACTGTTTAAAAAAAAGCATCTAACTAGACTCTATCTAATGATTCCATGGCTGCAGAATGAGATAAGGACTGAATTGCCATTTAACCTTACAAGAGATAAATAACCAATTAGACAGGTTGTTAATTTCTGTAAAAATGATTGAAGGGGTTCAGTCTGCTACATCAGTGCTTACAAGGCCAGTCTTAAAATCTCATAAACAAGAAAAAAAGCAAGTCAAAGTAAACTTTAAAAGTTTGCTATAAGCTTGTAAAGAATGACTGGTTAAGCAGAAAACAACAAAAAAAAGACCAATACTTGCAAGAAAGAGGATTAAATAAATTTACAAATAATAAATTAAAATGCAAAAGTCAACTGATAAAACTACAGAATTTATGTTTTGCTGGTACAGTATGCCCTGTCAGACTGCCATTTGAACAGGCAGAAGACTTGTATAGTTGTTATAAATAAAATAAATCGGGGAATAAATGAATGAGTGTTGGATATATTAAAGGGGTTGTTATCTCAGCAATATTAGTTTTTTCATAGGTTCATAGGTAGGTAGTAGGCTATTGGCCCTAGTGCCTATATAAGCCTAGCCAAAAAGGTACTCTGGCTTTCACTACTCAAGAAAATTATTGACCTGTGCCCCTGTTGAGCAGAGCCACAGAGGTGATCCCCAGGGTGAATTTCCTATTTCCCATCCAATCATCAAGATTTTTCTTGAAGAGTGCTAATGAGGAGCTTTGTTTGATATAGATAGGTAGTTTGTTCCAGAGTATGGGAAGTCTCTAGGACAGGAATCTATCCCTCCAGCATGTTCTGTTTATTGTGGTGACAAGGTTTAGGTCCCTAGAGTGTATAGCTCAGAGGGATTGGGATTTCTTTAAGTGGATCATGTCCAACAGCTCTGGGTTTGACATAGCTTTGTATGTTAGGCAGAGATCACCTCTGAGTAGGTGATATGCGACGGAGTAAAGCTGGAGTTTTTTGAGACGGTCTGCATAAGGCATCTGTTTGAGGCTGGTAATCCTATTTGTGAGGTATTTCTGCAGCCTTTCCAGTTGTTGTAGATGTCTTGTGAGGTACATACCAAAAGGGGCATTGTACTCTATAATGGATCCAATGAGTGTCGAGTAGAGGGGAACAATTACCTCTTTTTTCCTGGATGAGAAACCTTTTGTGATGAGGTGTGTCACATAGAAGGATTTCCTGACTACTGTGGTGATGTGATTATCAAAGGGGAGACTACTGTCCAGCTGTGCCACAAGGTCTCTTATCACACTTTCGGTGTTAAGTAGACTGCCACCTATGTGGTAGATCATGGGTATAGAGTTTTTACCAAAGGGGATGACAGTGCACTTTTTGGCATTGAGCTTGAGGCCATGGCTTTGACACCAGGCATCTTTCTCAGTGAGGTCCTTTTGTAGGATGTCCACATCGTTAGGAGTTTTGATTATGGCTCCTAGTCCCTGAAAACGAGTAGGACAATTCTGTACAAAACTGTCCAGTCATTGACTAGCCTCTGTAAGGATATCTAAACTTCTTATTAAACTCACTGTTATACTACAAGTTAAATGCTGCTTCTAGAGCATTAGGAATGCAGTCAATATTAACAAAAATTAGATCTGCAAACAGCTGGAAAAGTACACTGTGTGTTCTGAAGTCTACATATCAGTGCTTAACTGCAGAAAGGACTGATCTATGAAACCTACATATGCAGCTTCACTAAAAGATGCTTCCAGCTCCTCTACAGTGGACCTGCTTACTGGAAAATGTCAGATATTATCCCTAACAATGGCTTTTTCCACAATCTTAGTTTGGTGGGGGAGCCCTAATACTGTTATATATCCCTATAATAATCTGATCAGTTCCCTGAACCCTGAGATTGAACACATTCAATTTTTGGGTTATGTCTACAAAGAAGGACATATCAATCAACCACTATGTATCTTCAAGCTGTGGACAATCCATATTCTGTTTCTACATAAATCTTTTGTTTTTTTTAATCTCAGGTCTCTCATTCAGCCAACATAACTCCTTAGTATAGAGAATGTACCCATAATTAGAATCAATCCCTTCCAGCAATGCACAAAATTGGTGATAGTGCAACCCCTTGAACAAATGTAATTCATGCATTTAGTTACTACTAACGTCACATTTTAAGAAGGCAAAAGTTGACTGCACAGTAACCTGTTGGTGCAGAATGCAGCAGAAAACAATTGGGGTCTGTACATTTTCATGCAGGACACAGTGCAAAATAATGGGGGTCTGTGTATGTTCCTGTGGGATGCAGTACAAAACAGTTGGGGTAAGTGCATGTTTCTCTACAACTTGATGTGTTTACATGTTCCTGCTCCATCTTTCTCTGTAATAGGACTACAACACCAGTTTTCTTTGTAGCCATTGTACCCACTGATGATACAAGTCCACCCAAGCCACTGGATATGTGCTCTCTTAATTGTGTCATACAGTTTCTGGAAAATATAATTTCCTGTTGTACAGCCATGCAGACCGGTCAAACATAGCTAATCATTCTTGGCTTCAAAGTTAGCATTCAAACTCCAGACAAAAACTGCTAGTTCTGCAGTGCGACTTATGCTAGTGGTCTCAAGTACCACAGAGTAAACACTAAATTGGTAACTTTTTGACAAAACTAATGATAAAACAGCAGATGGTATCTCAGCTGAGCAGTGGCATTAGCAGACAAACTGATATCTAAAAACAAGTACTTCTTGTCTGGACAATCTCATCAACCCAGATCCGTGCATCTCTCACAGTCACTTTTTGTAAATCACTTCCTACCCTTTTTTTATAAGGTCCATGATGATCCTTTCCATAGCTTTGCAGACCAAGCTAGTGAGACTTATGGGGCGATAGTTTCCAGGATCCGTTGAGGCACCACCTTTGTGGAGAGGGACCACTGTTGCTGTACACCACTCTTAGGGTACATATCCTGTAGTAAGGCTGAGATTGAACAGTAGTTTTAGGTTTGGGTTTAGCTCTTCTTGGAGTTCATGTAGGATGCAGCCCAGGACACTGTCTGGTCCCATTGATGCTGTGTTTCTTGCTTTGGAGAGGGCAGCTCTTACCTGAGCATCTGAGATGTCAGGGGGGCAGCACTCTGCTGGGATAGATATTAGCCCTTTTGGTGGGGAGCAGGGGGAGAAGTTTGCGCTGAACCTATCAGCTAGGATGTTGGCAATGTCTGTGGGTTCGGTGTATTTTTTGTAATTTTGGACTAATTCTGAGCATAACTGGGAATTCCCACCCAGGTTCCTAACATAACTAAAGAAAGCCTTGTGATTATCCTTAGCATCCTGTGCAATTTTTCTCTCGAACTGGCCTTAGACAATTTTATGAGTGCCCATAGTTTTTTGCTAATACTGATCAGAGATGCCTTCCCTTTTTGGGATTTTGCTTTATCATGTAGTAGCTTCCGCCTTCTATTGTATAGTTCGTTTATGGCTGGGGTCCACCAGACAGGACATCTGCCTTTGGAGGATTGGGTCTTGGTTTTATTTGGGATTGCATGATCCATGCATTCCTGAAGGTGTTCATAGAATGCGTTTATAAAGAATTTTACGGTCTGGGCCATATTATCCACAGGCCCGGGGGCTTTGAAGGATTCCACCTTGGTTTTGAGGAGTGTGAAATTTGCTTTAGAGAAGTTTTTCACTGTGGTTTTCTGGGCGTGGGGTGGGGTCGGGATGTGAATATCCAGTGAGATTAGTTTATGGTCTGATCTTACCAGTGAGGGATACACTTCTGATCTGGAGCATAGAGTACCCATGTTGGTGATGATCAGATCCAGTATGTTTTCCCCTCTTGTGGGAGTGGTAACAAGTTGTTCCATAGCATTTGAGTTTATAAATTATAGGAACCTTTGGGCTAGGGTGTTGGAGCTAGAGTAATGGTCCCAGTCTATGGTTGGGTAGTTGAAGTCACCCAATATAATGGTGTTTGGGGAGACCTTCATATTTTCCAGTGTTCTCAGGAAGGCCAAGTGGGGATCCTGGGTTTGGGAGGGCGGTCTGTAGCAGGCTATAAACTGGAAGGCAGTTTTACCCACTGTTAGTTGCACATGGATAGTCTCTGATGCTTCGTGCTGTGCCACCAACCTGGAGGTGTGGGTATCTTTGATGAATATTGATACTCCCCCTTCTTTTGTGGTTCGGTCCAAGTTTTGGGGCCGAAAAGCATGGTATGAGGTATAACCTGGTAGTACTGGGGTGCTCTCGAGAGCCTTGAACCAGGTTTCTGTTACTGCACAGATATCGATGTTCTCCATGCTAAGGAGAGTTTCGAGTGTGTGCATCTTGAGGTTTTGACTTCTGGCATTGAGTAGCATTACTCTTAGTTTCTTATCCCTTGTGATACCTATGGAGGTGGGTTTGTCTTTTGAGCCTTGCCTAAAAAAGGCACTATGGGGGTAGCAAAAGCCTTTGCCAATATCCGAAAGCCCAGGGGTGACAGGTGCAAGCCGTCCCTAGGGAAGCATTGTGGCTTGTCGAGCATGTCATCCCAGGCTGACAGGCATTGGATCCCCTTTGAATGACACCAATACTTAAGCCAATTGTTGAACTTGATCATCTTGTCTTCATACTGTGGCATCATTCTTGGTGAGGGTAAGATGCTACTCAAGGTCAGGGTCATACCTGCCTGGGCTACATGCTCAGAGAGCTCCTCTATGTCTCTTTTCATGTAGTCCAGGGAGGTACGTCTCAGGTTATTCACACCAGCATGGACAATGACTGCGTCATATTTGTACTTGCCTTGGAGTGACCTGAGTGCTTGTGTTATGTGGCGGATCCTAGCGCCCGACAGGCAGCTCACCATGACCTTCTCCTTGTTCAGCCTGGTGAGTGGGACGTCAGTGTGCCTGATGATAGAGTCACCTATTACAAGTGTATCAGGTGTGTTGTTTAGCCTTAAGGGCTGTGACTGTTCGGCACACTGGCTTTGTGAGCTATGTGTTGCACGTGTTTTGTTTTGGGGTAGCGGTTGCTTGGGTGTCTGCTTTGGAGGTCTCTGCTGCTTAGGCAGATTTTTATTTAGAGCCTCCAAGTATGTTTTTGTGTGTTTGGTTTGCTGTTGTGGTAGGTCTATGTGAGACTGGAATTGTAGTGAGTGTGGTTTCCTTCTCCTCCTGACTGGTTACGCCAGTACTGAGTTGAGAGAGCTTAGCCTCCAGTTTGGCTATATGGTTGCATCTCTCGCATGTGTTGGAATTTGTTGGGAGGAGGAGAGGGTTGTCTGTGTACATGAGGCAGTTGTAACATTGCCTCAAGATTCCCAGATTCACCAGCTGGACTGGAGAGGAGATTGACAATTGACCTTTGGGCATGCTAGAATAGTATTGGGAATTTCTTTATAATTGAAAAAAATGGCCAATGGGGAGCAAAGTACTCCAGGGGGAGTTTGTGAGGGTGTAGTGCTTTTAATTTTTTAGTGCTGACTTATATAATTGCTTTAGTGAGCAAGTGCCAGGTAACTTAAATGCAAAAATGACAAACAGTAACTTTCTTTCAAGTGAAACAAGGAAATAAGTACAGTAAGCAATGCAGATATCACTAATGATCCCCAGAAGCGCTGAAAAGCCGTGTTTTAGGTGGAATTAGCTTTTCAGGGAAATAACAAGCATACAAACAAAACTAGATTCAGCAGGCCTGGATCTAGTCTATGCTACAGCAAACAAGGTGTACCAATTACAGTAAGAAATAGTTCAAATATGCAGGCACTATAAGCCTTTAACCAGAAATTCCTAGCTCAGAAGGGCAGAGTCCAGCCTCTTCTACCACAAGAGTGCAGACCATGAACCTTCTTAATGTAAAATAACTGGCCTGAAGCCCTGGTGCTTAAACCAGAACTAATACACTTTTAGAATAACAGACACTGAGCCCTCAATCAGCAGTTCCCAACTTAGAAGGATGTAAGCTACCTGTCCTGCCACCACAGTGCAGCCCACAGACATTCCTAATGTAAAACAACTGGTCTACAGCCCAAGTGCTTAAACTAAAAGGCTTAGAATAAGTTACACCAAGCAGTAATAAATACAATTGAGTACTTTTAAGATGACGCAAAAGCAAAATAAAGTAGGAAAAAACACAAATACAGTAAAAGCAGATAAATTTTTTTTTTTTTTTTTTTTTTTTTTTTTTAGTGGAAAGAGAGAAAGGAGTAGTCGAAACTAAGCTGATTGGCCTTTTCAAATGTTCTCCCTGTACTGGGTAGAATGAGGTAATGACACTAGACTGGGAGGAGGGTCCCAGATCAAATTTACACTAGGGGCGGGCAACTGCAAAGCCACCAACTATAAAAACACTATACCAGCAGGGACGGAGGGTGGGAAACAAACTGCAGAAATGTTTCACAGCTGAAAAGCAGCAGTGAGCCTTTAAATGAAAGTTTTAAACAGCTAAAGGAGCCTCTAGAAAAAAAGAGTTTACTGTAACCAGTTATCAGAAACAAACAACCCAACAGATGCTTAATAAAGGTGGACAATTTCCAGTTAATACCTCACGCACAGTGAAACTAGCTAGAAAAATACACAGTACACAAAGTGCTATAAATAACAAAGAAATAAAGAACAAAATAAACAAAAAACAGGATACTTAATGTTATATATTATAGCTCCGAGTTTCCTCATTGTCCTTCCTTCGATCAGTTCACTGTGAAATGGCAGAGCATTCACAACTGAACTTCTTAGGTAACAGAAAGTTGAAACCTGAGACTGCTTAGTCACCTAAGATGGTTTACTTCCAAAATTTTATAACACACTTGTGTGACTCTTCACTTACCCAACTTGAAACGTCGGAAAATGTAAAGCCGAATAATCAGAAGAGTGAACCAGCAAAGGAATACTGACTTTGTGAGAAACACCTGTCACTTCTAGATGTCTCTGACAACTGTTATGTAGGGGGCAACTCCAAGATCACACTGCAGTGAGGGAAAGGGTACATATCCTGATTACACTGTAATGCGTTCACCACTCAAAATGCCGAACTCACAACACCAAATGCACACCAGCATTCGCTGTTATGAGTTCGGCATTTTTCCGTTCGCTAATTCGAATGTTTGAAAACATACTTTTGCTCATATTTGCATTGAATGAGTGCACCTCAGCATTTTGGAGGAAAACCACCTAAGACCATGTAATTTGCTAGAATTTTTTTTTTACTTTTTACTTTTATAGAACAGATTTTATTTTGCAGTCACACAGGTCTTTGACTGTTCTGCCACCTCAGCCTTTTGTCTAGTCTGGTGTTTTATAACAGTATCAGCGACACACACTCAGGGGTGGGATGGGCTTCTATACTTCTGGTAAGTTCTTATTTATACAATAACATACATCTCAAAGGTCATCTTATTGCTAATTTTGTTTTTAATATTTTTGATGTAAAATAGTTCCTCTGCCTAATGTTTCAGACTTGATGTACTATATGTAATTGTTTTTGGAGAAAGTATTTTACATCCAAAATATAAGTTATCTAAGTATCTAACATACACACACACACAGCAGTTATAACAGTTTGGGGGTCTATGTCAGATGATCAAATTTTTAGAAACTTGAAACACATACAGTGTAGACCATATGATTGAGTTTCCGAAAACTTGAACATCAAAATAAAAAAAAAAAAACACAAAATAACTACTATTTTTACATTTTTGCAATGGGGGACAAGCACCCCTGCACCCCTGCAAATTAAATATACCAACTCCTAGATCGCACTACCATTAGGAAAAGAGTAAATTTCCTGATCCACACTGTACCGCGATCTCCATTCAAAAGCCGCCATTTTTCAAAAACTCGATCATATGGTCTTGACCATATGAATTTTGAATTTCTGAAAACTCAGTCAACTGATAGGGGCCCCTCTTTGCTTAGAGCACAAATCCTCAAATGTGTCATGTAACAAAAAAAAAAAAAAAAAAACAACATAGAATGCAATGCATTGCAGCTGTGTTCCCTCCCTATCTGTCCCTACTTCTGCAGCATACTGGGAGTTTTTATAAGATTTCCTTGCTTATGCACTGTTTATTGTAGTCAGTACTGTTTCTCTGACTCTCTCTCATCTCATCTCTCTCACACACACACACACACACACACACACACACACACACACACACACACACACTCACTCTCAGGATTCAAGTTAGTTAATAATGCCACTTATGTCACTTAATGGTGTTGATGGATTGCCTAGTACAGTCAGTGCTCTTTGTCCCTGTCTCTGTTACCCTCTCACTCCCTCATAGGTTTGCAGGTTCATAGGTAAGTACTAGGCTAGCTAAGATTGTAGGCCATTTTAAGCCTAGACATCTTCCCTTTTTGTGCTCAAAATAATCTATGCTATTTGGTTATAGATTGGCCTTACCAATCCCATAGTCAATAATTACATATTGACCACAATAAGGATAACTGGAACCCCTGCAGGGGATAACATATTTAGGATCTGCTGCTGTACATTAGTAGTACAAGGTGCAGTCCTGAGGTAAATTTTCTGTTTCCCATCCAAAGATCTAAGCTGCACTTGAATATGAATTGGGATGAACTTTGTTTTTTGTGGATGGGAAGTCTGTTCTACCACAAAAGTATCCTCTGTGAGATATAGTTGTCCCTCCAAACTCTTCTGTTGATGTAGCAGAATATGTTTAGAACCCCAAGCTGAGTATTTCTGATACCATTTGACTTACTCATGTGTGGTGAATCTATCAGTAATTGGTCGGAAGGTACTTTGTATGTCAGAGGGAGGTCACCTTTTAGCAGTCTGTAGGATACCGAGTATAGTGAAAGGACTTCAGTTGGCCCATATAGAACATGTTGTTGCATGTGTCTGGACAGATTCATGGCAAGGGGGGGCATTATATTCAGTGACTATCCTAATGAGGGCTGAGTAAAGGGGGACAATGACATCCCTAATTCTAGTCACAGTCCCTTTGTTTATAAGCTGTGCAATATAGATGGACTTTCTTACAATAATGGACACATGCTAGTCAAGAGTCACTATCCATACAAGCTCCCAAATCCAGAACAAGTGGGTCAACTCTTAGGGATGTATTGTCAATGTGGTAGTTCCCTAGAATAGATGACTTCCCAAAGTATACAATACTACTTTTTTGGCATTTAGTTTCAGACCATGATTTTGACACCAGTTATTAATCTGGGACAAATCTTGGTGGATGGTTAAGTAATTTGGAGAATCAATGACTGCTCTTAGCTTACAGTTATCTGCAAACTTAGTCACCCAGAGCCCTTTGGTATTGGCTTTTACTTCAGTAAAGTAGATGCCAAACTGGACAGGTCTCACCACATAACCTCAGGCAGCTCCACTGGTGAGAAGTCTTTCTGTAGTGGTAATTTCCCCTGTTTTGATTTGATGTGCGGGACAGCTGGCAATCCAGCAGGTAAAAAGGGGCTTATCCCCAGTTTATTTAGCTTTTCTTCGATGTCTGAGTAGGGAATCATGTCAAAAACTTTGGCCAGTTTGAGGTGTGAAGTGTGTACCATTTTGCCTTCATCCATTGCTTTTGTTAGCCTTTCAAAGAAATCCATCAGGCTGAGTCAGCATGACCTGCCCTTAAAGAATCTAAGCTGAGATGTGTCCATTGTTTGGAGGTTCCCTATGTACCAACTGATTAATTCCATGATAAGTCTTTCCATGACTTTGCACAGGAGTCTGGTCAGACGTATAGGTCTGCAATTGCATGGGTCTGTGGAAGGTCCTCCCTTATGCAGAGGAATGATTGCAGATGCTCTACATTTGCTTGGCACAAAACATGTATGGAGGCTGAGATTGACCAGTGTTGTAATGGGTCTGGCTAAATTGTGCTTCATTTTTTAAAGATGCATTTAGTGATATTACCAGGAAAATCAATGCAGTATTTTTAGCTTGTGATAACACTTTTAGGACATGGTCTTGTGTGATAGCTGAAGGTAAGCCAGTTTCAAGTATATTTTGAGGGACAGATAGAGAGGAGAAAGGGGTAAAGTTACAGCTAAATTTATTGGTCAGTAGGTTCGCTATATCATAGGTTCATAGGTTCATAGGTTGGTACTAGGCTATCAAAGCCTAGCCATAACAATTCCCTGGCTATTTCTTCCCACATTATTTACTTTCCTGGACCCCTGTCTAGCAGGGTGACTGACGTGATCCCTGGGGTGAATTTCCTTTCTCCCATCCAATCGTCAAGGTTCCTCTTGAAGAGGTCCAAAGAGGCACTCTGCTTTACATGTATGGGCAATCTATTCCAGAGTCTGGGGATTCTCTGGGTCAGGAACCTATCCCTCCTGCATGTTTTGTTTATTGCGATGACAAGGTTTAGATCCCTGGAGCGTGTAGCTCTGAGGGATTGGGATTTCTTTAAGTGTAGCATGTCCAACAGCTCTGGGTTTGACATGGCCTTGTATGTTAAGCAGAGATCGCCTCTGAGTAGACGATATGCGACAGAGTATAGCTGGAGTTTTTTAAGGCAATCAGCGTAGGGCATCTGCTTTAGGCCTGTGATTCTTTTAGTGAGGTATTTCTGAGGCCTTTCCAGTTGTTGCAGATGTCTTGAGAGGTACATACCAAATGGGGCATTGTATTCTATAATGGGTCTAATGAGGGATGAGTACAGTGGGACAATGACCTCCTTTTTTCTGGATGAAAAGCCCTTCGTGATGAGGTGTGCCACATAGAAGGATTTCCTGACTGTTGTGGCGATGTGGTTATCGAAGGTGAGACCACTGTCCACCTGTGTCCCTAAGTCTCTTATCACACTTTCTGTGTCTAGTGTACTGCCGCCTATATGGTAATTCATGGATACATGTTTTTTCCCAAAGGGGATAACAATACATTTCTTGGCATTGAGCTTGAGCCCATGGCTCTGGCACCAAGCATCTGTTTCTGTAAGGCCCTTTTGTAGAGTATCCACATCATTTGGGGATTCAATAATGGCTCCCAGTTTGCAGTCATTTGCAAACTTTGTTAGCCAGAGTCCCTTAGTGTTGACCTGTACTTCAAACAAGTAGATGCCAAACAAGAGCGGCCCCAGGACTGAACCCTGAGGTACTCCACTTGTCACTTGTCTGGAGCTGGATTTGGAGTCGGCTACTTTTACAGTGTGGGTTCTATCAGTAAGCCATTTAGCAACCCATTGAGTGACATAGGGATAAATGCCCAACTTAGTAAGTTTATCTATGATTCCAGAGTGGGGGATGGTGTCAAAGGCCTTGGCAAGGTCTAGATAGGCTGTGTGGACCACCTTACCCTTGTCCATGGCTCTGGAGACTGATTCAAAGAAGTCAATCAGGTTCAGGAGACAAGATCGGCCCTTCACAAACCCAAACTGGGTGGGGTGCAGTGTTTGAAGGTTGCCAATGTCTTTGTTTATAAGTTCCATGATAATGCGCTCCATGGCCTTGCAGATAAGGCTTGTCAGACTGATGGGACGGTAGTTTCCGGGATCCAAGGTGGATCCCCCATTGTGGATTGGGATAACTGTAGCTCTGCACCACTCAGTGGGCATGAAACCTGAGGTGAGGCTATGATTAAACATGACACTTAGGTGAGGTGACAGTTCACATTGTAGTTCATGTAGTACACAGCCTGAGATGTCATCTGGTCCCATGGATGCTGTATTCTTGGCTTTAGAGAGTGCGTTTTGTACCTGTGTGGCTGTTATTACTGGAATTTGGCAATCTTCCGGTATTGAGATGGGCCATTTAGGGGGTGAGAGGGGGGTGAAGTTGGCACTGAATCGATCTGCCAGGATATTGGCAATATCCTTCAGATCAGTATATTTAATGCCATTCTGTTTTAGTTCAGAGCAGATCTGAGCATTGCCATTTAGATTCTTGACATAGTTATAGAATGCTTTGTGGTTGTCTTTGGAATCTTTGGCAATTTTATTTTCGTAACTAGCTTTGGAGGATTTTATGAGGCATCTCAGTTTCTTACTGAGGCTAGTAAGGGAGTTTTTTGCATCCTGGGATTTTCCTCTTTTCTGCAAAAGTTTCTTCCTTTTGTTGAAAAGTTTGTTTATGGCAGGGGACCACCAGATTGGCTTCCTTTTTTTGGATGAGAGCATTTTGGTTCTATTTGGGATGGCAAGATTCATGCATGAGTGGATGTGCTCATGCAGTGCCCTAGTGTAGGATTCAGCAGTTGAACTTTCAGTTCCCGTCTGCATGGGTGTCATGAAGTTTGTCACTTCTGACTTGAGTAGCATGAAGTTGGCTTTGGAGAAGTTTTTTATGGTGGTTTCTTTACTGGGGGGTGGGGGTGGGATGTGGATGTTAAAGGTGATTAGCTTATGGTCAGACCTGACTAACGAAGGGGTGACCATAGGTATGGAGCATTGATTTCCCATGTTGGTAATGACCAGGTCTAGGATATTGGAGCCCCTGGTGGGACTATGGATTAGTTGATCCAGGGCGTTGGAATTTATGAATTCCAAGAACCATTGTGCAAAGGTGTTGGGACATGAGTAGTTTTCCCAGTTAATGGCAGGGTAGTTAAAATCACCCAGTATTAGGGTGTTTGGTTTTATCTTAATATTTTCCAGTATGTTTAGAAAGGTGTAGTGAGAATCTTGGGGTATGGTGGGGGATCTGTAGCAAGCTACAATTTGGATTGCAGTCTTACCTAGTGTTAGTTGCACTTGGAGAATTTCAGACACATTGTGTTGGCCAACTAGCCTGGTGGTGTGAATATCCTTGGTGAATATTGACACTCCTCTACCTTTAGTGTTTCGGTCCTGGTTTGGTGGCCGAAAAGTGTGGTAAGAGTTGTAGCCTGGTATTGCAGGGGTGCTCTCTGGAGCCTTAAACCAGGTCTCAGTTACTGCACAGATATCGATGTTCTCCATTTTTAGGAGTGCCTCAAGAGAGTGCATTTTGAGGTTTAGACTTCTAGCATTGAGTAGCATTACCTTCAGATTTTGCATGCTTGTACCTGTTATGGTGGTGGTTTTGTCCTTTGAAGTTTGCTTAAAAAAGGCACTATAGGGGTGGCAAGAGCCTAAGCCAGTAACCTGAATCCCAGGGACGACAGGTGCAGACCATCTCTGGCAAAGCATCGTGGTCTGTCAGTCATGTCATCCCAGGCAGACAGATACTGGATCCCCTTTGAATGACACCATAAGCTTAGCCAATTGTTGAAGTCAATCATTTTATCCTTATATTGTGGTATCATTCTGGGCGAAGGCAGGATGCTACTCAGGGCTAGGGTCATACCTGCCTGGGCCACATGATCCGAGAGCTCTTCCATGTCTCTTTTCATGTAGTCCAGGGAGGTACGTCTCAAGTCATTCACTCCAACATGGACAATGACAGAGTCATAATTGTACTTGTTGTGGAGTGACTTGAGTGCATGCATTATGTGGAGGATCCTGGCACCCGACAGGCAACTGACTGTAATTTTCTCCTTATTCAACCTGGTGAGAGGGGCATCAGTGTGCCGGACTATAGAGTCACCTATGACTAAAGTGTTAGGTACATTGTCTTGCCTTAGGGGCTGTTGCTGGGTGGCACACTGGTGTTGTGAACTATGTGACACATTGGTTGTGACTGGTGTTTGTTTGCGTTTCAGCTTCAGAGGTCTTTGTTGCTTGGGCAGGTTACAGTTAAGGGCCTCTGCATATGTGGATTTAGTGTTGCTATATGTGGGTGTTGGTGGTGCGGGTTTAGAAGGGCTATGTGTTGCTTGAGGTGTAGTGTGGGTGTTAACCTTCTCCTCTTGACTGTTTAGCACAATCTTGGGTGGAGAGAGCTTTGCTTCCATTTTGGCTATGTAAGTGCATCTCTCACAGGTTGTAGTGTTGGGTGGTAGGAGGAGAGGGTTGTCTGTGTACATGAGGCAATTGCTGCATTGCCCCAGTATGCCCAGATTCACCAGGTAGACAGGAGAAATCACCGGAAGCTGACCCTTGGATATGCCTGGTTTGGGGCTTTTTTTTTTCTTTGTAAAGTATAGGAGCTGTTTCCTTAACAAGGTACTTTGCAATTATAGGCTGTTCAGTGCCTACTATTAATTTCTCCTTGTTAACAAGGAGAGTTCAGTGTTTATATGAGTTTAAGGCTTCCTAGTGCTTTCCAGCAGGTATTAGAGAAAGTGCTAGTCACAGGGATGCTTAAAGGTAAGATTGAAAAGAATGCACTCTGCAGTGTGCACTAGAGAAGTTAGATGTGAAAGTAGGTAACTTGAGTTTTACCTGTTTAAAAAGTTAAGGTTTAGTGGAGAGTTACTATTTTTAAAACAGCAAGATGGATTGAAAGGGGTGGTCACTTTTGTATTTTGGTACTATGAAATACTGTAGGATGGCCAATAAATTTAAATAATTGAAGGGGTGGGATTTCAAAAATGATGATTTTGTGATTACTCACATAAGCCAGTGAAAGTAGAGAGAAATGAGATTAACATAAGAGGCGGGCAACTAGAAAGACAGTGGTATTTAACAAGACAACTTAAATGGGTGGGAGGGCAAAAAATTCTGCCTGACTCAGAACAGAGAGAGCTGTGGTCTCTTTTGAAGTTTTAATATGCTGTTAAAACAGAATGCAAGCAAAACACAAGGTAAAGAAAAACTACAGTATTCAAAATATAGAAAGGCAATACAGTAATACAAAAAATAAAAGCAAACTAACCTTTCCTTCACAGCAAAGTGTAGCAGAGTCTGGATGAGCCTTTCTGGTAAAGCTTTGAAATGTTTTAGTTTACTCCTTAAACAGAAATTTTAGTTCCTAGCTCCACCCCCTCTGTTAACAAGTGATTAACCTTAAGTGGCCTCTTCTGTCTTATGAATGAGTCCTTAATTAATCAGTTCTTATTTCTGCCTGACCCAGAACAGAGAGAGCTGTGGTCTCTTTTGAAGTTTTAATATGCTGTTAAAACAGAATGCAAGCAAAACACAAGGTAAAGAAAAACTACAGTATTCAAAATATAGAAAGGTAATACAGTAATACAAAAAATAAAAGCAAACTAACCTTTCCTTCACAACAAAGTATAGCAGAGTCTGGATGAGCCTTTCTGGTAAAGCTCTGAAATGTTTTAGTTTATCTTCAGTATCAGTGTAGGTAACATCATTCACAATCAGCTCAGCACACTACTGCATTGTGCTTTTGGGATTACAAATGTAACTAACAAAATGCCTTGTTATTGTCTTGGACTTGGATAGCTATTTTAGCCTCAATTTTAGCTTTGGTGGATTTTATTAACCACCTTATCTGTTTGCTAATTTTTGTGACAAGGGCTGTAACATTCTAGGAATTACTCTTCTTATTTTTGCTGAAAATTATTTTCCTTTTATTATAAAGTTTGTTGATATTATGGTTCTACCATGTGGGTTTGTTTCTGGGGTTTGCTTTGCACTTGTTCCTATGGAGTACAGCTGCATCTATGGATCTCTGGTTATAGATTTTTTTCTGAAGGAGGCTGTTTTATGTTCAGACCTAAAAAGTAATGAAGATGTTGCAAGAGGGTGTGCAAGGTGCCCCTATATCAGTAATGACAAGATCTCAGATATTATTCCCCCTTGTGAGTACTCTAATTGTTCCAGGGCATTTGTATTGACTAAGTCCAGGGATCTCTGTGCTTGAGCACCAGTGGTGGTGGCGTAGAATCCCTTGTCTACGGGTGGATAGTTTAGATTAGCTAGTCAAATGCATTTGGGTTTAATACAGAGTGATTCTAGTTCTTGTAAATAGGCATTGTGGTTTTCTTGGGTCATAAAAGGAGTTCTATAGCAAGTTAATATATTGTACGAGACACACACACACACACACACACACACACACACACACACACACACACCCACACACACACAGATGCAAAGGAATGAGAATGTAGTTCACCACATCATGAAACTAGCACAGACTTTGATTATACAAATGCATAAACATAAAATGGGAATGTTTTGCTAATTCAAACACAGAATCGCTCATTAAGAAATATAACTGTATAAGAGAAAGAACTGCTGTTGGGCAAGAGTATTTGTAGTTAAATAATATACCAGAAAACCAGCACATAGTAGTAGCACAAGCCTTATCTTCAATTCAAGATGGTTCATAGTTTCATTTTTTGGAAGCCTCTTCTTCTCTGACATGGTCATATAATATATAGATTTAATAGTTTGGCTAGGAAAATGGCTTTCTTCTTTAAACACATATACTTGTGAAATGATGTGTTAACTAAAGACTTTAATATTTAATTTATTTAATTTAATTTCAGTTTCATTTATAATCTAAACAATAGATTTATAACTTCATGTACCTTCAAGAATTATATGGTAGAGGGGGCAGAGCCTAGATGGCCATCTGAAAGCAGTACTTTTTTAGAGCTCCATAAATCAGTCTAAAAAAAACAGGAAAATATCATTTTTTTTTCATACAAGAACTACTAAATATTGCAGAGTAACTTCTGAACTAACTTCTCATCAAATGTGAAGTATTTCTATAGAAATGTTCCTGTCAAACATACTGGAGACAAATCTCACTTTAAGAAAATTAGCAACTCAAAGAACACTCACTCAGAAAGCACTCTGAAGAAATAAATCCAACTGAAGTCTTTCACTCTACATGAACTGTCTCTAAAAATGGATGGATTTAAAGACAACGTAGAAAACCTTAAGGAAAGAGAACAAGTACGACAGCAACAATCACAAATAACAGATATTGAAACGTCATTGTCATAGAGGGGAGACTCAAAGCAGAAGAAAATCAAACTGAAACTTTATTACAGCACAACAACTGGCTTATCAGTAAGGTGGATGACACAGAGAACAGAGAGAGGAGAACAAATATAAGGATTTTTGGATTACCAGAGAAGTCTGAAGCTGAGGATATTATCTTGTTTTTAAATTCTTGGATACATGAAATTCTAGACTTGAAAGAAGGTTTATCATATGGCATAGAGAGGGCACATAGAGCTATAGGAAAACCTATTTCTTCCTCACCTTCTAAAGCACTGAGATCTATAGTAGTAAAATGTGTGTCCTTTACTGACAAAGAACTAGTACTCAAAACAGCATGGAGAAAAAGTCCATTGAAATACAAAGAAAGTCAAATTAGGTTTGATAATGATTATTCCACTGGTTTTAGAAATGAGAAAAAAAAGCATGGCCACTTGTGAAACTGTTGAAGCAAAACAAAATAAAAACACAGCTGATATAGCCTGCAAAGACAAGATTTTTCTACTCAAATGAAATGAGAACTTTTAATGTTCCAGAGGAAGCCTTCAGTTTCATCAAGAACAATAAAATAATATCTATTCCAGAAGAAATTGACTGGTCTTCATCCTTAACATTGAAAAGATCTCTGGAAAAAAATGCCTGGACTGATGTAAAAAAAAGAAACAAAGGATTGAACCTAAAACACAGCATTCATAAATACTCTCAAAGAATCTACTAAGAACTGAATTATCCTAAACAAAAGTATGTATATTGATCTTTTTATTTTTTAACTTATCTTTTACAATGTGTTTATTGCATTATATAGCTATCTTCTCTCCTTTTATTTATTTATGTATTTGTTCACCAGAATAGCTCACTATAATAAACAGCTACGAAGGTGATAGTCATGTAATCAGTCTGAACAGAGTTTACTTCATATTCTATATTCTGTATTTTATATATGATTTCCTTAGTTTTTTCACTGGTTTAGATTAACAAATAGAGGGGAAAAATCTGTTGTGGGCTTGTGGTGAGACTTGATGCTTTCACTATAGTACAGTCTCATTTCTGATATAAGCTGCTTCAACTCTCTGCAAGAATTAACCAGTGAAATGCTTAAAAAGTAGAAAGGTCATTTAAAACACCGTGCAATACAACACTGGATGTAAGTGAATTAATGTTCATATTTGTACGTAATCACATAATATTTGGCATAGACAAACAGATTCCATTGAACACGTTGCTTTTTGAAAAAAATGGTGTTCTGAGAAGCTGTCCGTTAATCATAAACTCTCTCAAGTAGAGCTCAAGCTTCTCAGGACATCAAGGTACATCGCAAACACTCTGATTTTTTAATCTAATGGAGTGGATGTCACACACTAGATATATTCAGATACTACTTTTATTTAGTACAAACAGTGGAAAGAAAGCAATACAATCGAAATAGATGTAAAGAACTAAATAAAATATGTATTCTGGAGAATCGTAGGCACACACATCAAAATAAACTTCTTAGTTTAATCACTAGATTAAATAAACAACTAGAAGGGAAATTTACATTGTGGTCTTGTTAGTATGATGTAGTTCCATCTTTGATGTGAGCTGTTTGATCTGGCTGTATTGATTTCGAGTAATATGCTTGAAACAGCGAAGGGTCACGCAATAAAACATTATGTAATAAAACAGTATGGTTATCAGGACTGGTGTTTGCAAACATGCTTAAAAACCTCAGCTTTGGCCAGCTAAGAACTTGCTGTATTCAACTGGACGTATAAGAGAATTTAAGTACCTTTATCTGCACTTTTTTTTTCAAAAATACAGTATTTAAATTGATTTTAACTGTGTGTTGCAGGAATATTAACTGAACTGGAAGTTAGTCAGTGTTTGCTGAATTTTGTTATTTGCTAGTAATTACAGGTGTGGGGGTAGCCACATTCTTTGATTTCCTGTCCTTGCCTATTTAAGTGGTACAGTGTGAAATATTTTCTGCTTAAAACCTCAGCTTTGGCCGGCTAAGAACTTGCTGTATTCAACTGGACGTATAAGAGAATTTAAGAACCTTTATCTGCACTTTTTTCAAACAATACAGTATTTAAATTGATTTTAACTGTGTGTTGCAGGAATATTAACTGAACTGGAAGTTAGTCAGTGTTTGCTGAATTTTGTTATTTGCTAGTAATTACAGGTGTGGGGGTAGCCACATTCTTTGATTTCCTGTCCTTGCCTATTTAAGTGGTACAGTGTGAAATATTTTCTGCTTAAAAACCTCAGCTTTGGCCAGCTAAGAACTTGCTGTATTCAACTCGATGTATAAGAGAATTTAAGAACCTTTATCTGCACTTTTTTTTTCAAACAATACAGTATTTAAATTGATTTTAACTGTGTGTTGCAGGAATATTAACTGAACTGGAAGTTTTGACTCTGCTCTTCAGTTAGTCCCACTCACCCTCCCTGTTTTTGTTTTGGTGTTAATCTTAGTGGCCTTGAAACTGCCCGCCCCTCTTGTAAATTTGTGTTTAGATACTCCTTCTGAGCCCATCTCATTTGCTCACTCAACTGAGTGCAGTGAGATCATATTCTGATTTCAGGCACTCCTACTGTATACAAAGAGAGCATCTGGGAAACAGAAAAAAAAATGTAAGCTTGTTTCCTGCCTTTCCTGTTAAGTGGTATAGACTATTTGTAGGCTTCTGAGCCCCCAAGCCCTTCTGTGTTGGAGGGAAGCCTTCTAGCTTAGTTTTTTTTTCTTATAACTAGCCAGTTTTTTAGTTTCAGCACTCAAATCTGTTTCTTTAATCTCAGCACTTGTTCAGAAAAAAAAAAAAATTTTCATCTGCTTTTACTGTACTTGTGTTTCTACCTACTTTATTTTACTTTTGCATCATCTTAAAAGTACTCAATTGTATTTATTACTGCTTGGTGTAACTCATTCTAAGCCTTTTGGTATAAACACTTGGGCTTCGGACCAGTTGTTTTGCACTGAGAGGGTTTGTGGTCTGCACTGTAGTGGCAGAACAGGTAGCTTACATCCTTCTAGGTTGGGAACTGCTGATTGAGGGCTCAGTGTCTGTTATTCTAAAAGTGTATTAATTCTGGTTTAAGCACTTGGGCTTTCAGGCCAGTTATTTTACATTAAGAGGGTTTGTGGTCTGCACTCTTGTGGGAGGATAGGCTGGATTCTGCCCTTCTGAGCTGGGAATTTCTGGTTAAAGGCTTATAGTGCATGCATATCTGAACTGCTTCTTACTGAAGTTGGTGCGCCTTGTTTGCTGTGGCATAGACTGGATTCGGGCCTGCTGGATCTAGCTTTGTTTGTGTAACTTGAACACTAATCCAGGCATTCTCTAAAGTATTCAATTGTATTTATTACTGCTTGGTAGTAACTTGATTAAAGTGTAGCTATCATTCCAAGTCTTTTGGATTAAGCACTTGGGCTTCAGACCAGTTGTTTTACATTAGGAAGGTTTGTGGCATGCACTGTGGTGGCAGGACAGGTAGCTTTCATCCTTCTAAGTTGGGAACTGCTGATTGAGAGCCCAGTGTCTGTTATTCCTAAAGTGTATTAGTTCTGGTTTAAGCACTTGGGCTTCAGGCCAGTTATTTTACATTAAGAAGGTTTGTGGTCTGCACTCTTGTGGGAGAAGAGGCTGGACTCTGCCCTTCTGAGCTGGGAATTTCTGGTTAAAGGTTTATAGTGCCTGAATATTTGAACTGTATCTTACTGAAATTGGTACACCTTGTTTGCTGTAGCATAGACTAGATCCAGGCCTGCTGAATCTAGCTTTGTTTATATGCTTGTTGTTTGTTTGCTTGTTATTTCCCTGGAACGCTAATTCCACCTAATACGTGGCTTCTCAGTGCTTCTGTGGATCACTAGTGATATCTGCATTGCTTACTGTACTTATTTCCTTGTTTCACTTGAAAGAAAGTTACTGTTTGTCGTTTTTGCATTTAAGTTACCTGTAACACATTGCACTTAAGTTACCTGGCACTTGCTCGCCAAAGCAATTATATAAGTCAGCACTAAAAATTAAAAGCACAAAACCCTCACTCCCCACTGGCCTTGTTTTCAATTATTAAGGAATTCCCAATATTATTCTAGCATGTCCAAAGGTCAGTTGTCAATCTCCTCTCCAGTCCAGCTGGTGAATTTGGGAATCTTGAGGCAATGTTACAACTGCCTCATGTACACAGACAACCCTCTCCTCCTCCCAACAAATTCCAACACATGTGAGAGATGCAACCATATAACCAAACTGGAGGCTGAGCTCTCTCAACTCAGTACTGGCATAACCAGTCAGGAGGAGAAGGAAACCACACTCACTACAATTCCAGTCTCACATAGACCTACCACGACAGCAAACCAAACACATAATCACACAAAAACATACTCGGAGGCTCTAAATAAAGATCTGCCTAAGCAGCAGAGACCTCCAAAGCAGACACCCAAGCAACCGCTACCCCAAAACAAAACACATGCAACACATATCTCACAAAGCCAGTGTGCCGAACAGTCACAGCCCTTAAGACTAAACAACACACCTGATACACTTGTAATAGGTGACTCTATCGTCAGGCACACTGACGTCCCGCTCACCAGGCTGAACAAGGAGAGGGTCACGGTGAGCAGCCTGTCGGGCACTAGGATCCGCCACATAACACAAGCACTCAGGTCACTCCAAGGCAAGTACAAATATGACTCAGTCATTGTCCATGCTGGTGTGAATGACCTGAGACGTACCTCCCTGAACTACATGAAAATAGACATAAAGGAGCTCTCTGAGCATGTAGCCCAGGCCGGTATGACCCTGACCTTGAGTAGCATCTTACCCTCACCAAGAATGATGCCACAATATGAAGACAAGATGATCAATTTCAACAATTGGCTTAAGTACTGGTGTCATTCAAAGGGGATCCAATGCCTGTCAGCTTGGGATGATATGCACGACAAGCCTCGATGCTTCGCTAGGGACGGCTTGCACCTGTCACCCCTGGGCTTTCGGATACTGGCAAAGGCTTTTGCTACCCCCATAGTGCCTTTTTTAGGCAAGGCTCAAAAGACAAACCCACCTCCATAGGTATCACAAGGGATAAGAAACTATGAGTAATGCTACTCAACGCCAGAAGTCTAAACCTCAAGATGCACGCACTCGAAACTCTCCTTAGCATGGAGAACATCGATATCTGTGCAGTAACAGAAACCTGGTTCAGGGCTCCCGAGAGCACCCCAGCACTACCAGGTTATACCTCATACCATGCTTTTCGGCCCCAAAACTTGGACCGAACCACAAAAGGAGGGGGAGTATCGATATTCATCAAAGATACCCACACCTCCAGGTTGGTGGCAAAGCACGAAGCATCAGAGACTATCCATGTGCAACTAACAGTGGGTAAAACTGCCTTCCAGTTTATAGCCTGCTACAGACCACCCTCCCCAAACCCAGGAACCCCACTTGGCCTTTCTGAGAACACTGGAAAATATGAAGGTCTCTCCAAACACCATTATATTGGGCGACTTCAACTACCCAAACATAGACTGGGAGCATTACTCTAGCTCCAACACCCTAGCCCAAAGGTTCCTAGAATTTATAAACTCAAATGCTATGGAACAACTTGTTACCACTCCCACAAGAGGGGAAAACATACTGGACCTGATCATCACCAACATGGGGACTCTATGCTCCAGACCAGAAGTGTATCCCTCACTGGTAAAATCAGACCATAAACTAATCTCACTGGATATTCACATCCCGACCCCACCCCCTGCCCAGAAAACCACAGTGAAAAACTTCTCTAAAGCAAATTTCACACTCCTCAAAACCGAGGTGGAATCATTCAAAGCCCCCGGGCCTGTGGAAAATACGGACCAGACCGCAGAATCCTTTATAAACGCATTCTATGAACACCTTCAGGAATGCATGGATCATGCGATCCCAAATAAAACCAAGACCCAATCCTCCAAAGGCAGACGTCCTGTCTGGTGGACCCCAGCCATAAACAAACTATACAATAGAAGGAGGAAGCTACTAAATGATAGAGCAAAATCCCAAAAAGGGAAGGCATCACTGATCAGTATTAGAAAAAAATCTATGGGCACTCATAAAATTGTCTAAGGCCAGCTTCGAGAGAAAAATTGCACAGGACACTAAGGATAATCACAAGGCTTTCTTTAGTTATGTTAGGAACCTGAGTGGTAATTCCCAGATATGCTCAGAATTAGTCCAAAATGACAAAAAATACACTGAACCCACAGACATTGCCAACATCCTAGCTGACAGGTTCAGCGCAAACTTCTCCCCCCCCCACCAAAAGGGCAAATATCTATCCCAGCAGAGTGCTGCCCCCCTGACATCTCAGATGCTCAGGTAAGAGCCGCCCTCTCCAAAGCAAAAACACAGCATCAATGGGACCAGACAGTGTCCCGGGCTGCGTCCTACATGAACTCCAAGAAGAGCTAAACCCAAATATAAAACTACTGTTCAATCTCAGCCTTACTTCAGGATATGTGCCCAAAGAGTGGCGTACAGCAACAGTGGTCCCTCTCCATAAAGGTGGTGCCTCAACAGATCCTGGAAACTATCACTCCATAAGCCTGACTAGCTTGGTCTGCAAAGCTATGGAAAGGATCATCATGGACCTCATAAATAAAGATATTGGGGACCTACAGACACTGGATCCTACCCAGTTCAGCTTTGTTAAGGGCAGATCCTGCCTCTTAAACCTGGTTGATTTCTTTGAAACAGTCACCAAGGCTATTGACGAGGGGAAGGTGGTCCACACAGCCTACCTAGACCTCACAAAAGCCTTCGATACAATACCCCACTCGGGCATTATAGATAAGCTCACCAGCTTAAATATAAACCCTTATGTCACTAGATGGATTGCAAACTGGCTCAAGGACAGAACCCACATGGTTAGAATTGCTGGAGCCATGTCAGACTCCAAACCAGTTACAAGTGGTGTCCCACAAGGCTCAGTCCTGGGACCTCCCTTGTTCGGTATATATTTCTCGGAGGTACAGGCCAACACGGAAGGACTGTGGCTGACCAAGTTTGCAGATGACTGCAAACTGGGCACCATAATCGACTCTCCAGCTGACACAAGCATCCTCCAAAAGGGCCTCATAGAAACAGACAACTGGTGCCAGAGCCATGGCCTCAAGCTAAATGCCAAAAAGTGTATAGTCATCTCTTTTGGCAAAAACAAAGTGCCCACAAATTACCACATAGGTGGTAATCCATTAAGTACAGAAGAAGTAATTAGGGACCTGGGGACCCAAGTTGATAGCAATCTCTCATTTGACAACCACGTGGCCAAAGTGGTTAGAAAAACATTTTATATAGCCCACCTAATCATGAAGGGATTCACATCTAGATCAGGGGAGGTCATTGTGCCTCTTTACTCATCCCTCATCAGGCCCATAATTGAGTACAATGCCCCTTTTGGGATGTACCTTACCAGACACCTGCAGCAACTGGAAAGACCCCAAAAGTACCTCACCAAGAGGATCAACGGGCTCAAACAGATGCCATATGCTGCCCGGTTAAAGAAACTCCAGCTCTACTCAGTGGCATACCGCCTGTTCAGAGGAGATCTGTGCCTGACGTATAAAGCCATGTCCAACCCGGAATTAATGGACATGCTGCACCTCAGAAAATCCAAATCCCATCGAGCTACATGCTCGAGACTTGAACCTCAGCACTGAAATAAATAGGACATGCTGGAGGGACAGATTCATAACCCAGAGGCTCCCTTCACTCTGGAATAAAATCCCAGTCCAGGTTAGGCAGAGTCCCTCATTGACTCTCTTCAAGAGGAATCTTGATGAGTGGATGGGAGATTGTAGGTTTACCCCGGGTATCACTTCTGTGTCACTGTTAGACAGAGGCACAGTATACTAACCTCGAAAAATGGCATAGCAAAATAAATTTAAAATGGGTGGCGAAAGCCAAACACATTCTGGCTAGGCTTATAAATGCCCTAGGGCAGATAGCCTAGTATGAACCTATGAACCTATGTGTATTGTTATAATAACTGACATAGATAAACAGTTGCAAATGAATCTATTGCTTTTTAAATGTACGGTGTTCAGAGAAGCTGTTTGTTAACTAAAAGCTTCTACTAGTACAGCTCGAGCCTCTCTGAGCGCCAAAATACATCGCAGACATTCAGGATTGTATTCTAGCAGAGAGCCTGTCAAACACAGAGTATATTCAATTTTTTTGGCTTTGTCTAATATAAAGAGAGGAAGGAAAAAAGTGGTATTTTTTAAATAAATTCATATAGTTGAATGACACAAGCCTATGGCAGACCTGCTCGCTTGTGACAGTCAATGCTAATGTTCTCTGGTGTTGTATGAGTAGGGTACTGAAGGAGTAGAGCTCGTAGAGATTTTCTTGCTTAATACATTTTTTTGTATTTTATCATTGTTTTGCTACTGAGAATTGGAGATCGCAAGCAAAGAAACATCGAGGAGATCTATATAAGCCCATTTGCACATACTCAAACACTTCCTTACTCTCTTAAAGAGATAAGCATCATTTAAATTGAACACAGACATGATGCGACTATTTGCTATATCACTACTGTAACGCAAATACTACACCTACATTAAACATGTTAAAATGTGATATTAAGAAAAATAATTAAGGATTCATTTATATTACATCAGCTTCATAGTTTTACCCAACATATATTGTTTTTGATATATAAACACATGCACTTTCATTTACATGTTTGATAATGTGGTACCAGCTCCATTCCAATTATACTTCCTATCAATAAAATATCTCCTAGATAAACTAAAGTTGTCACAGCAGTAATTATAGAGAACAAATATAAACTATTAAATGAGCATTCAAGTGACCATGATATAACAGGATCGCTTGAGCACTCTGAAACATTGGAAATAGAGAAAGGGATAATAAATTAGTTAGGACAGAGAACTAGCTGACAAAAAGTTTGATTAAAAATGACTGTTTTATTACTATGAAAGGAATTAGTCAGCATAGTGTTAATCAAAGAGAACACAGGAAATATTTATAGTATTATCAGCCTAAAGAAGAGATAAACTGATAGCATATGTCATTTATGCAGAACAGTGTGGGGTTACGGAGAGAAGCAGACATAAGACAATATATTCAGAATTATTAGAATTCTAATGATACTAGAGAGAGTCTAACAAAAATATACACCACTGCTGATTTTAATTTAAGATATAAAGAAAGAACTTAATAGACAAGAGTGACCTTTTTTAACAGATGTGACGGGGAGAATAGGAAGAGGAAAAGAGCAAAAAAGAAGTGGAAGGGAAAGGGAAATGAGAGGAAAGGTGAGAAGAAAGGAAGAAAAAAGGGGGGGATAATAATAAGGAGCAAGTTTTATTGGGAGATAAATAACAGTACCCTCTATGTAGTAATCAACCCACTCACAGTTCAGGCAGCTTTGAAATACATTGAATGATAACATGCCTTTATTGAAGTATTTATGATTTAAAACAGTGAAACAGTGGATGTAGAAAACTTTAACAAAATAATTCAACATGTAATCTATAAAGATTTAGGCTAATAATTATCTTTAAGAACAAATCTACATTTAATATACAATTCAAATAAACCTTTATTATCCATCTTCTAATGATTTTGCTTTTAAAGGTTACTTAAAGAAGATATGTAGATTAACAGGAATAGACAAACTTCTATGAGGTAAACATAGGAGATAAGATTACACATCTCTATACTAAAGAATATAGAGTATGGATAAGGATTTCTTCCATGGAGTAACAAATGGTGATGTATTTTAAATATTACTTACTCTGACAGAATATTACATCAAATAAAAAGGTGATGTCTAGATATGGACATTCTGGAAAATAGAGTCTTGCACTGTAATGTTTGTGAACTACTGGTCTCTCTTCTCTCAATTATCTAGTAAAAAACAAAGACTCTGGAAGTTGAGGACTAGACTGTGTTCATAGAAATACACTGAAAATGTACTTAGAATTTAATTTTTTACCTAATCTTCTTTTCACAAAATATAATTGAACCACATATATCTTATATTTAGCCATTATTTGAGTTAAGCCAGTATTCTATCAATTTGTTTCTCTTTGATAAAAGTCATAAGTTGAGTTAATTATAACTAACTTGTACATAAATTAGAATCTATTTAATTAATAATTCAGTTGCTTTCCAATAACAAACTAAGGAGCTCAAAAAGTTCTTTTAATGATAAGGTATAGCGGACAATCTGATAGATTATTTATTATCTTTTGGATTGGGAATGTATATTATTCCATATACAAAGAGGGAAATTTTAAATTGTAGGATTATTTTGTCATGTTTAATTGTTGTTACTATATCATTGCTTTTTATTTTTTGCAAGTCTGAACTAAAATTCACAACATATGCTTTGGTAGTAGAATTCAATCTGATAATAGAAATTAATAGTGGCAAGAAACTCAAACTAGTAAAATATCAAAAACATGTTATAGGTTTGACCAAATTAGAAGTATTATTTAAAATATGACACTTAAGAAAACATATGGCTCTAACTAGGCTTTCTCTAAATGTCAATGGTTTAAACAATCCTAAAAAGAGATCAAATCTATTAAGATATCTAAAATTAAATAAAGCTCAGACAGTCTTATTACAAGAATCACATTTTAAAACTAATGATAAGCACACATGGAATCCACAAAAATAACTAACATTAGCTCATTACACATATAAAGCAAAAAAAGAGGAGTAATAATTTTATGGAAAAAGGAAACTGTCAATCCCCAGATCATTTACAAATATGAAGATAAAGATGGTCTTCTAACACTTGTTATCCTAAGGTTTAATAATAGGCTTTGGACACTGGTAAATCTATATTGGTTCCCTGGTATAGGCACAGAAACTTTAAAAAAACAACTAGATTTAATTAATAGAACATATAAAGGTAATTTAATAATAGGAGGTGATTTTAATTGCATCTTAGATAATTCAGAGACTACCAACAAAAAAAATTACGTCTTAAACCCATAGCTAAACTACTTACAAACTGGATCGGAAGTCAAAAACTAATTGATACATTCAAATTTAAAGAAAATAATTTGTTACTATTTTCTCATCAAGACTTTAGATATAATACCCACACAAGAATAGATAAAATATATATATCACAAGATCTGAACACAAAAATAAAAAAATTTCTAATAAACCCTTGTCCCACATCAGATCATAATTCCCTTATTTTTAATATACAAATAGACTTTAAAAGATTACATTTTGTAACTAGAATACCAGCTTATATTACAAAATTAAAATAATTCAAGCCCTGGTTAAACATGGAACTGCAATATTATCTGGAAACTAACTACTCTGAAGAGATAAATATAGTAATGATTTGGGATACTTACTTTCACAAAATCCAAAAATACCAGAAAATTTAAAATTAGATATCCGAAAACAAATTACACATAAAGAAATTACAGATGTTATAAGGGAAAGCAAATGCAACAAAGCACCAGGATTAAATGGTATTATAATTGAACTATATAAAGTTTTTCCAACATCCACAATCTCGGTATTTCACAAAACTTTATTAGAAATCCAATCACAAAATATTATACCACCCTCATGGAAATATTCTCTGATTACACCCATTATGAAAGAAGGTAAAAATCCCACACAATGCAAATCTTACAGACCAATATCTCTACTCAACAATGATTATAAAAATTTTATGTCCATCTTAGTTAACAGAATTAAAAAAATCTTTGACCTGCATTATAAATGAGGACTAAACAAGTTTTATTTACAATAGACACACATATGATAACATTCAAAGAGTATTAACTCTTACAGACATATTAAATTGAGAAAAAAAGGAAACTAATAATAACACTGGATATAGAAAAAGCTTTTGATTCACTAAAATGGGAATATTTATTTAAGATATTAGCATATTATGATTTTCCATATCCCTTTATTTCATTAATGGAAAAACATACATAAAAATAACTTAGTATATGTTAAACTAGGTCAATTTAGTTCTGATTCCATAACTCTAAAAAAGGAACTAAACAGGGCTGCCCAATGTCACCCATCCTATTTGCACTAGCGATTGAATTATTTGCCTCTACAATACGCTCCAATAAGAAAGTAATAAGGCCAGTATGAGTCCAAAATTATGTTATTTGCAGATTACATTCTTCTCACATTATCCAACTCAAAAGAAAGTATAAAAGAATTAGAAGAAATAGTAGAAAATTTCTCTTCAATGTCTGGACTTTACTTCAATAAAGCAAAGTCAAAATTTCTAATAATGAACAGGTATAACAAATGTATATTAGAAGGGAACCAAATAATAGGTAAGCAAGTGTCAACCCTTAATTATTTAGGCATTGTTTTATGTAAACATATAGAAGAAACTCTTATTACAAACTATAATAATATCTTAAAAAATATAAAAAGCCATATAGCCAATTGGAATAAAATATATTTAACTTTTGAAGATAGATTACAAATAATAAAAATGATAATACTACCAAAAATTCTATACATAGCTCAATCCATGCCTATGATTCCAGAAAAACTTATTCTAAAAGAAATAAATTCAATATTGTTAAAACTTCTTTGGTACCCTAACAAAAATAGAATAGCTCTCACTCATCATGTCAGACCATGGGACAGAGGGGGGGTTAATTTTCCAGACTTAGAGACTTATATAAAAGCTTCTATATTTAAAATAATCATAAATTGGATAGACCCAAATTATTCCTCCAACTAGAAAACTTTACATACCATTATCTATTTAAATGAAAATTCTATAACAGAAAACTATAAGTTAGGAAATCATACTAATAAACCATGGCATATCTTATGTATAGGAATTCAATATGATTTAACAAAGCCTACTAATCTAAACTTCCTAAATTACATTTTTAATACATTTAGGAAATTCATTAATGCCAACACAGAAATAAGAACATGGACAGATTCAATAATCCCTTTCAGTTCCACAAAAAAACTTTCATAATACGATGCATAAAGATATCTTCAATACATGGGAACATAACAACTATACTCGCTGGCAACAATGTATTATTAATCAAAAAATAGCAGATAGCCAACAAATAACTGCTTCTTATGAAAGCTCATCAGCAGATTGGCTAATTCCCCAAAGTGTTTTGACTCATACACAACATTTATACAGAATAATAAACAATTCCCCTTTTAAAAATAGACCTAAATTTATAAAATTTCTAGATGATATTATATATAACAAATATAATTGGAAAAATATAACTTCAAAATTATATAAATTAATAATTAATTATAAAACTGAAGTTAAACAAAAATTTTGGAACTTTATCACCAAAGGTCATTCATTAAATTTATCTTTGAAAAATAAAACAAACTTATTATATTCTATCAAATTAACATCTAACATACGATATTGGAGAATTTTCACTTGGAAATTTCTACATAGATCATTCTATACCCCCAATAAATTAGCCACATTTGACTCTTCCAATAATGTTATATGTTGGAAATGTCAATTAATATGCAATGCCGATTGGATACACATATTTCATGATTGTATTAAACTTAAAAAGTACTGGGAAGATGTTGGTGAATTTTTACAAGCTTTATTTACAGATAGGCTTTTATTAGCAACATCTTAAATTTTTTTGAATATTAATGAAAGATCTGAATTGAACAAAAAATACCTATATTTATTATGGGCCATATTAGCAGTTGCAAGGAAATGCATCACTAAAAAGTGAAACTCAACTTCTGAACCTACTTTGGAAGAATTCTTAAAGTTAGTGAAATAAACTGCAACAACGGAAGTCAGAGTTAAAGAACTAAGAATCACTCCAAAAACATGGTCCAACAACCCATGGAAGAAGGTGCTATCACTTATTGAGACATTTAGAACAGTTCCAGCCCTTACTTAAAGGGGAAAGCAGTTGAAAATAAAATTTTGTATAAATGTCTTTCAAATTGGATCAGATTGGTTCATTCTATATTTTTTTCAGACCTACGTAAATATTGTAAATAATAATATTATTTTGCTTATTTCATTATATCATTATATAACATTAATAAATTATTTATTACATTTGAAAAAATTAATAAAACCTTTTGAACAAAATAAAGAATTATATGGTGGATGACAACTTTTTTCAGAGGAATGTTCAGAGATAGCTACACTTCTAATAGTACTTTGAGATATGAACAGTTAAACAAACTGCTTCCTGTGGCCAGAGCTCGATTAGTACAGCCTTCATTTGCCTAATATTGTGACTCTAAGAAAGTCAATTAACCAAGCGGTGTTTCCAGACTGAGTCAGAGAAAGGCCCATAACATGTGGACCAGTGCTCTACCATGGTTAACAAATGGAAACAAGCAAACAAAAATTATTAAATAAATAAATACATGCATACACACATACATACATAAAACATTCAAGGAGTTTTTCTAAAAAAAAATAGTGTGTTGTAGTGTGTAGCAATGCTAGAATAAGCCAACATAATAACTTACTGAAACATGGTATTAACTAAATCATGCTCTCCACTAGGGTGGATAGCTTTGTCATAATAATTTTAGGAGTCCCAATCCAGAAGGGAAGTCTCTTTGCATTGCACACAAAAAAATCAGCCCTAGTGCTTTGCTTAGACATGAACACATTGAGATTCATGGTATATTTATCTTTTCTGGTTCCAGTGTTTGCAAAATTCTGGAGTTTTTCAAGGGAATTACTCTTACCAAGGAAAAGTCAGTCATTTTTATAAATGTGCTAATAGACTTTATGGATTTCATGAATAACATCCATGACATATTGACAAGGGATTTAAACTCTACAGATTAACAAGCTCATACATTGGACATGTAATAATAATAGTGATCAGTTCTGGAAACCATGATCATTACAGTTTACAATCAAAATGCTAATTTGCTACATGGTGTTTAAATCTCCTGAATGCTGTATTAACACATTCTTACATATTTGTGTTTAGCTGCTCAGCCATCTTCTCCTCTTGGTAAGTCTGATCACCTAGGTAAATGAGACACTATATCCATGGCATGTAGAACTCATGTATTGGACAGATGAATAATTAATTCTGTTTACAATCAGAGAGTCCTGTTAACTTATTCACACCTCCAGCAGCCTGCATACATTGTTGAATCCTGAGCATTTTCTGAAATAATCTAGTTAAAGAACATATGCCAAAAATGCAAATATCTTGTGAACAACAAATGTTATTACAAAGCAGCATACAGCAAATTGTTTTAAACAAAGACTTCTTTCCTATTTGCATCAATACTGTAATACATTATAATACAGAAAAATCCAGAATGATATTTTCTGTCAGTCTTCACAAACAGCTTTTTATGCCTTGTAAATGTACCACCTGGAAATATTGTACCCGCAGCATTTTTGTTCAGAAGACTTGTTCTTTTATATAATGGCAAAAATATTTTTGATGAAACTTTTGGATACTTTGTCAGAAAGTTTGGTGATACTGTCAAAAACTTTACTTCATGCAGTAGTTGCCCCCACAAATAAGAAAAGTACAACAGGTATATCTATTTTTAAGGGAGAAAACCAAAACGATCCTGGATGTTATAACTCTATAAACTAGTGTAATAGGCAAGGTATTTGAAAAAAGTTATCTACAATTTATTGTTATCTAGCTTCTTGAGAGATTTAGCCTATTCCAAAAAGGTTTTATAGCTGAGTCTTCAGGTATGACAAACTTACTTCAGTTATACATGACAATAGTGGATGTTGTCATGGGTCTCCCTAATGGATGTTGTATGCTACCATCGTAGAAGCATTTGACAATAGTAATCCTTATATTATGTATTAAACAATAAACTGGCTTAATAACCAATGTTTCACAACCAAAATTGGTAACTCCATACCAACTTCAAAGAATTTTTGAAGTGTTCCACAGGATTCATTGTAAGCTCTAATTTGTTTAACTTATTCATGTTGTGTATGACAGTACCAACCCCTAATATTTGTAATTACACAGATGACAGAAAAATAGCAGTGTCAATGTCTGATATCAGTGATCATGACTACCTTCAGAAACACTTGGATAAATCATCCTGCGGTCACTTGAAGGTCATTTTTTTGTTGTTTAACATAAACAAGTGCATTTTTCATGTTTTTAGTTCAAATGAGGTATATCTATACCCTACTAAAAGTAGTATTATTCAACAGGTTAAATATTAGAAGGATTTAAATACTATTGTACCCTGGGGGTTTATTTCAGTAGACGTAAAATAATATTTTTAAAAAATGATTAGGTACAGTAAGGCTAATAATAAATGCTATGTTTTCATGGTCACTCAATAAGTCAATACCCATATATCTCACCCTTATTTGATCTCGTATTGAATACGTTTCCACCTTTTGTATTTGTATGCTGTTTCAGACATGAGAAACATAGGAAGAAGTCAGTACATGTTTACTAGAAAAGTGAGTCTACTCTAAAATGCTGGAAGCTTTTATTCCACATACTGTAGGCTTTAGAGTGGATGTTTAATTCAAGTCTTCTGGTCTATGCATAGTATAAACTTTGTTGGCAGTTTTAACATTAACCTAATTTCACACAGACTAAATGCTAGAAATAATAGCTTACTGATTATGGGAATGTTGCAAGGCACAGACTAAAGAGTAAAATAATGAGACATTAAACTGAGGCCTCATCTGCCTGAGTTAGTGGTAGCTCAGGTGGGTGTAAAAGATCCCACAGCAACTATCGAATAGAGTAGGGAAAGTTCCTCAATGCCATGGCCAAATTTCCCCGAGTAGTATAAATATCACATTGGATCTCCTCTGAAAACAGACTACCAGTCTAGTGGGACTAACTCTGTCAACAAAGGGTCTGGTGACTGACATAATGGTTAAGGTGTTCATCTCACAGCCAAGAGATGCAGGAATTGTCTCTCACTAAAGGAAACTGGCTAGGCTTAAAATGGTCCACAAGGTGGGCTTGCCTAGTCTATGAACCTGTGAGGGATAAGGAAAATAAATGTTATATGTGAGGGCCACTAAATTATGAAATAAGCAGTTAACACAGAGGATTAAATATATGAGCTATTAATAAACTGCTTCCTGTAGTCCAGGGTTCAATTCTGTTAGCCATCATTTGCCTGCTACATGACTCTTAGCAAGTCTCTTAACCAGAAAGTGATCTGAAGAAATTGGGAAATTATGTTAGGCTTCTCAATGGCCTTCTGGACTGCATGCATAGTACCTACTTATGAATGCTTAAAGGAGGTTTCAACATTGTCCTAATTTAAAACAGAGCTTGAACAGTATGTTGGTAAATTAAAATTCAGTCCCTTGTTTGCAAGATACAAACTCTATGAGGGTCACTTTCAGCCATGAGTTTATCACTCACTTTCAATCTTTTGAGACAACCATCTGCGATGATGTAAACCTAGACATTACCCACCATACATGACAAAAAGTTATTTGCAGCCTTTCTGTGGTCACTGGTCTTAAATGTCCGCATTCAAAATATGCTACTGGCAATTATAGTAAAGGAATTAAAAATAAATATAATTACCCTAATTCCTCTCTCTCCTGGTTCACCTGGAGCACCAGTATCACCCTGTGAACATAACAAAAAACAAGAAGATTATGTGATACTTAAACTAATAAAAACATTTCAGGAACTATATTCACTCCCCAGTTATATAGACTTAATGTATTAGTACTTATGAAATCCAACCGGTACAGCTCATTGTAGAGGTAAATTTATAGTTACTCTGCTTATTGTGGGTTGGCAAAGCATTACCTGAATACTGTCTATTCTTTTACCTCATGCCCTATCTGCATATTTCAAACAAATGTTCATATCTCTGGAACCATATCTGTTACTAAAGAAGTGTAATATCAAACTCTTCAGCACAAACTAGTTTTATAGTATTCTTTAGGTTCTAGGTTTAAAACTGGATTTTATAAGTCACAGTAAACATAGGCACTATTAAATTTGTAATATTTTGCAAACAATTTACAGTATGTTAGCAACCACTCAAGTTACACACACACATTTTATTCATCCAGCTGAGAGCTTTCAAATGAGGCTAAGCAGTTCTATCTGTGCTGCTTGGTTGTTCAGATATTTATAAAATCATGAAATTTATGACAACATAAATAAATATTATATGAACAGCAATTAATATCTCTTTAGCTGCTCTAGAAGAGGTCAAATATCAACACAGTTGTGTTTGGCATTGTATAATGTTTAAGATAAAATATTTTAATACTTTATATGTACAGTGGTTTTAAAATTATTAATGCAAATATGAACAAGCAATATTTGACACCAAGAGGTGTCAGTAGGATGTAACTGCAGAAACACCTACAGGCATCACCTGGCTGTAATGAGTTAGCACAGAGTCTGTGCTAGATGCCTACAAGGAAACCATGGAGTCTTTACTCAGTAGCACAAGTCTATTAATAGTTTAACTTCCTTAGTCTGATGATTTGAATGGTTGTTTACCTTTGGCCCCTTTTCTCCCTTTGCACCAGGCTCACCCTAAATAACAGAGAAAGAAGAAAAATATTATAATCTCTTTACTGAAAGGCAATGACAATATTCACAGCTGAATTTTTAATCAGAATTTCTTTGGTGATGCATAATTTATTTATTTAATTTTGATGTGCTTTAAAATAAATATCAAATTATACAAAAGGTAACAACTGTAAAGTGTTACAGAAATCATTCTGATAAAGATACAGGCCAGTTTTATGGTTAAATGTGAAGGAAGATGCATAGGCAAGTAGGACATAAAAGAAAACAAATAGCTTGGATTCAGTAGAAATACCCTACATTGTATAGAGAAAACATGTATAAAATACTCAAATACTTAAAAGCAGCTAAACAAAGCATAAATACATTACAAAATGTACCAACACACATGCACTTGCGCACGCATGTGCGTGCACACACACACACACACACACACACACACACACACACACACACACACACACACACTTTATAGCTTTTGAAGACTACTACATGTCAAAAACATTCCTAAGTTGCATTGTCTATTGTTGCAAAGTTTATATTCAAAAACTCTTATTCTTTATCTTAGGCTCATTGCTGAAGAACTGTTTCATTTTTGTTGTTATATGCCTTGCATGATTGTTTTCCTTGATGTGATATGCCACATTCTTTTTCTGTTTCAATAATTTGAGTTTTCACTTCACTTCAGTTGCATTACTAGTCTCCCTTGGACTGTCACTTTGGCAGCAGACTAAGCAAGGTAGTGCAAACCTTCATTTCTATACTCATCGATTTCAGCTAGCCCCATTCATCTTAGAGTCCTTCACTAGCAAGCTGATATCAACCTCCAGCTTGTATTAGATGTGCTCTGTAAGCTTCTTCCAATGGGTCCTCCTGCCTCCAATAACTTCTTTCATAGCTATCCAGACAACATTCTTAAATTTGTTTAACTATCTAATTTGGCTCCCCTTGATCAGAAATACCAGTGGTTCTATTCTCTGGCTCATCCAGATTACAGAGTTCCTCACTCTGCCACAACATACCATCTGACCAGAATGTCTCACAATGTCCACATCTTTGCCTTATATGTTTTTCCGTTCCTGATAAAATGTATAGTATTCTGTCAAATTAGTGAGGATTGACTTATTAAATGACAGATGATAGAAAATGAACGCTACTTTAAAACTTGCCTTACTACCAACTTTCTAAATTTATAAGAGCAATATTTAAAATCTATTTCTTTATCCCTGTATTTTTTGTCCACTGTTTCTATAATCAGGTTTAAAGGTATGCTCTGCCATACACAGTTACAGCTTGTGAACATAGTCTGAGATGACGTGATAAACTGGCCAGTAAATTGACAGCTTTCTCCAAGAACTCATCATCCACTTGACCAAGAGAACAGCTCACTTCTGGCAAGATGGAAACCACCACTCAAATGCCTTCATTAGTTTCACACTTTCTCTTAGTGTCACTCATGGATAACTATTCGACACACTTAAGTGTCTTTACTAAGGTTAGCTGTTCCCCTTCCACCAGCAGCGAAAAGAGAACATTCTTCTCGATTTTTGCAGTATAATGAAATAATACAACTCATCCCAGCCACTAACACCCAACAGTGAATCATCACAGTGTAATTCAGAGGTCATAAACATATGAAGGCAATGGGGGTATTACTTAAAAACAACAGCAAGCAGCAACACTCTGTCTAAATACTTAGGATAGTATGTACTGGAACGGACCTCTGTGATGTACACTGCTCCAGGGACACTGATGTAGATCACCAGTTACCCATAATAATGCATTGAGGGCTGTGAATGCACTCATGCAGTTGTCGGCTTTGTTCAAACTTGGTATTACGCATAAATCAAAAAAAAAAACAATAGCAACTGTGGCAACAATGTATTAATGGGATGCAAATACAAAGTTAAATGTGGAAAATATTGAAAATAAAATGTTGTTTGGTTAAAAATTAAGGGAAATCACATGAAAGAAAATGAAGTGCATTTAGAAGGGTCAAGGTAGATTCACTTAAAAAGATGACATTTCACAGTATTCCTAAAGGAATTCTGAACAGTCACTTGCCTGATCATGGAAAGTAGCTGGCTACATAAGACTGTGGAAAAATACATAAAAGCCTGCTTGATGTAACCAAATGCATCCATGAAACCATCAGCAGCACCACAGCTGATTGTCAGAGGTTCCTGATTAAGATATGGGGTCTCAGCGTTTTTTTTTTTTTTGCGCATGTTTCTGCTCCCATGTATCATCCTATGGCTTTACTAGCCGCAGTATCCCATATCTGTGCCTGGTCTGTCAGCTTCTCTGTACACACTCCCAGACTAATGCTGATATACAGCTGGGGCTAGACATAGAAGGTAAGGGTATCCTGGGGGACTTGGTAGCCACCATCAACCTGGGGGGTTACTTTTTTAAGCCCATCCTGTTACTCCTCCATCTCAAGCTTTTATGTTTGTGTCTGGGGGTGGGCCAGCAACCAGTGGGGCCATATGGAGTATCACCTCATCTCAGCAACAGCTCAGTCATACCCGCCATCCCTTTCTCTCACTTTGGGCCATGCTCCCCAGTGTGGACATCCCCAGCCCCAACTAGTGATTGCCATGAGGAGCACCTATATAACTCCCTACCCCCCTGATGAGAATGCATATCCCTGCCCTGTTACTTCATCATTCACCTGAGCCAGTAATTGAACCCAGGTTAGCTGGGTCATAGTCAGGCTTTATCCCCCTATGCCTCAGTAGGTCTTTTAGATAAGCAAGACTCAGACTGGGAAGGACAGGGTACACATGACTCAAATTTTAAAAACATATCTTGTTGCAATAGATTACTAGTGCAGAAACTTCAAGACAAGGGTAATGTGGCTCACTTAAGTTGTACCAGTCAGTTACTGAGGTGCAGAATTCTGCCCCCAGTGCAATTAAGCTAGATCACCATTCATACACAAAAGGTGGAAATCACATTAGAAGTTGGAATGTGAGATAACCAGCTCCTGAACCACTGCTACACGGTCCATAAATGGAATGACTTTCCTGATACAGCTTCTATTCTTCAGACGAACAGAAGATACCTTGGTCGTGATTGATATCTTGTCTCTTTGCATCACCAAAATCATGCCAAAATCTCAAACCCACAAAAACAAATTCCATTGTATTTCACCCATAAACTATTAAGAAGGAAAGCACACAAAACTGTAACTGGTGAGAAGTGCAAGCAGAATGGCCATAGTGTTTGCTGGGCTATGGGTTAAGATGACCGTGCACTAGCCATTACAAAACTGATTCAAAACAATCTTCTATAGCGATAAAATCAGGCAGATACTCTTACTAAAGGAGAGTTAAACTAGAATGCCATCAACACAACATTGCTAGTAGACACCTCTCTCCATAATGGCCTCCATCAACAGATTTTGCTTAGACACTGGGGTGTTCTCAGCTTTTTTAGAAAAGAATATTACCCCATTCTTGTAACTAAGGTTATTGAGAAAGTAATTTATGTAAAGTAGCTTTATGTCTAGACATAGAACTGCGATGGCTCTTCTCAAGATAGTGAATGACCTAGCAGTTGCAGCTAGAGTAGCTTAGAGTGTCTGGTGGCAGTAACTACCTTATAGTCTGGGTAGAAGGGGGCATATCTAGTAAATCTGAGCCAGCTTTTCCCAGGTGTGTGTGAGTGAGTGAGTGCGTGTGTGTGTGTGTGTGTGTGTGTGTGTGTGTGTGTGTGTGTGTGTGTGTGTGTGTGTGTGTGTGTGTGTGTGTGTGTATGTGTGTTATGGCAAGCTGACAAAGAACCAGTTGGCCAAAGTATACAAATTCAAATGACTGGTACATGCCAACCTGACTAAAGAGGAAATGATTTCATCCTTAGCCACAGCTCAGACAAGCAATCAGGAGGATAACTAGTCTGGTGATGGGAATTTGCATCCCTCAGAAACAGGACAGTTCACATTTTCCTCAGAGGACTGAAAAATCCATCTGGAGTTAAAGAGACTTGAACTGGAGGCCAAACATTTGGAATTAGAATCAGCAGAAAGACTGGCGTTTGCAGGCTGAAGAAAATGAGAGACTGTGGTGTTTGGTGGCTGAAAAAAGGAGAAGCGCCATCAGCATGAGAGGGGGGTGCTGACTCTTCGACAGGAACACGGAGGTAATGGGGAAGGGAATAACCAGACCCTAGAAGCAATAAAGGTCAGAAAAGTGTAATGTTGACCAAGGGCTCTGGGTACGGTTCCTGACCCCCTTACTCTATGGTAAAGCTGTAACTGCTGTTGCTAAGTTGTCTGATATTTATTGCTTAAATTATGATAAAGTCAAACATGTTTACTACAATGTTTTAAGTTAACACCTGGAACTTACAGAAAAAGTTTCATGAGCATAGATGCAAGGCAGATGAAAGTGTGTGTGATTATATTACTGAGTTAAGCACTTATTTTCATAGGTGGGTGAGTGGGTGTCAGTTCAACACTTTTCAAGGGCTGGAAGACCTTTTGGTGTGGGAACAAGCCCTTAGCATTTTGCCTAAGGACATGAGAATCTGGTTGGCAGGCCAGGAATGTAACTCAGCAGATGAGCTGGGGAAAAAAGGGGATCTCTACTTAGCAAGCATTGTTCACTGCACAGGGAGAGGATACCCAGTGCTGCACATGGATCTAAGGGAACACAAAGATAAAGTTGAGACAGGCTCAGCTCTTGGACCGTACACTAAGAGGCTTGAGGGAGGTAGCTAAGGAGGTGCCTGATTTTCAGGAAAAAGGGGAGTCTGTATACTGCCACAAAGGGTTACTGTATAGAGAGTGGACCCCTAAGGGAGGGCTAGAGGGTGAGGTAATACAGCAGTTGGTAGTGCCCATAGCCTACCATCTGGCATTTCTAGCCACAGCCCATGACATTCCTTTTGCAGGTCATATGGAAATAAAGCATACCAAGAGACATATTATGTAGAACTTTACTGGCCTGGGATTGCAGGGATATAACAGAGTACTGCAGGACCTGTGAGCATTGCCAAATGTAGGCAAGAGACAAGGTCAAGGCTACTTTGCCTTTGCCTGTGGGTAGCTAAGGATACTGCGGGGCTTCTGAGTACCCCAAAGTTCTACAGCAAAGGTGTATATCCTGGTGACAGTAGATTATGCTACTAGATACCCTGAGGTGGTGGCTCTGTCCTCCATCAAGGCAGAGAAGGTGGCAAATGCGTTGTTAGAGATTTTCAGCAGGGCACATTTCCCAAGAAAAATACTGACTGACAGAGGTGCCAATTTCATGTCAGACCTGCCGGCTTGTCTGTGGAAGCACTATGGGGTGAAGAACCTAAATACCACCCCCTACCATCTCCAGACTAATGGTCTTGTTGAGAGGTTAAACTGTACACTAAAAACCATGCTACAGGCTTTTGAAAACCAGTTTAAAAGAGACTGGAACAAATATTTGCCCCATCTGCTGTTTGTATATAGGGAGGTACCCCAGGAATCCACAGGTTTTTTACCCTTTGAACTGATGTATGGGCATATGGTGAGGGGGCCTTTAGATTTGATTCGTGATGAGTGGGAAGATGAGTGTGAATCCTACAAGGAGTCTATTGTGGCATATGTCCTAAACCTCAGGAAAAGGCTTAGGAAGCTCATGGGCTTGGCCCAGGACAATATGTCAGGAACCCAACAGCAGAAAAAGGTTTGCTATGACAGGAATGATCGAGCCCGAGAGTATGCTATGGGACAGCAGGTTATGGTTCTCATTCCTGTCAGACATAATAAGCTGCAGGCAGCTTGGGAAGGACCCTTCAAAGTGGTAAAGAAGGTCAGTGATGTTAACTACATGGTAGAACTGCTAAGCAGGAGACAGGGGCACAAATTGTATAATCTTAACATGATGAAGCCTTACCAAGATAGGGAGGCCCTGGTGCTGAGTATTTGCAGTAAGTGGCAGGAGGAGTCTGAGGAGGATCTATACCTACATTGAGCCAGCCAGCAAAATGACATGTTACTAAGGTGGAGTCTAGGGTTGATGGCATATTACATGACAGTGCAGCACTGTAGTGGGTCAGCAATGCCAATTGGGTTCTCAAGACAGGGCAAGGGTTAATGTATTCTGAGATGGTCTCATTTCTCTCAAACAACATATTTCCAGGGTCACTTGAGAAACTACCTTGAATCTTCAAAGGGGGGAGAGATGTGACAATGCAATGCATTGCCAGCCATGCCAGGTGAAGTAGGGCAGTGGATGTGTAACATATGCTAGCACAGCTAGCTGGAATTTTGTAAAGAATTAGGTTCATAGGTTCACAGGTTCATAGGTAGGTACTAGGCTATCGGCCCAAGGGCCTATACAAGTCCAGCCAAAAAGGTACCCTGGCTTTTGCCACCCAAGAAAATTATTTTCCTGTGCCACTGTCGAGCAGAGCCACAGAAGTGATCCCCGGGGTGAATTTCCTATTTCCCACCCAATCATCAAGATTTTACTTGAAGAGTACTAATGAGGAGCTTTGTTTGATATAGATAGGTAGTTTATTCCAGAGTATGGGAAGTCTCTGGGACAGGAATCTATTCCTCCAGCATGTTCTGTTTATTGTGGTGACAAGGTTTAGGTCCCTAGAGCATGTAGCTCGGAGGGCTTGGGATTTCTTTAAGTGGGGCATGTCCAACAGCTCTGGGTTTGACATAGATTTGTATGTTAGGCAGAGATCACCTCTGAGTAGGCGATATGTGACAGAGTAAAGCTGGAGTTTTTTGAGACGGTCTGCGTAGGGCATCTGTTTGATGCTTGTAATCCTCTTTGTGCGGCATTTCTGCAGCCTTTCCAGTTGTTGTAGATGTCTTGTGAGGTACATACCAAAAGGGGTGTTGTACTCTATAATGGGTCTAATGAGTGATGAGTAGAGGAGAACAATGACCTCTTTTTTTTCTGGATGAGAAACCTTTTGTGATGAGGTGTGCCACATAGAAGGATTTCCTGACTACTGTGGCAATGTGATTATCAAAGGACAGACTACTGTCCACCTGTGTCCCAAGGTCTCTTATCACACTTTCTGTGTTAAGTATACCACTGCCTATGTTGTAGTTCATGGGTACAGAGTTTTTACCAAAGGGGATGACAATGCACTTTTTGGCATTGAGCTTGAGGCCATGGCTTTGACACCAGGCATCTGTCTCAGTGAGGCCCTTTTGTAGGATGTCCACATTGTTAGGAGTTTTAATTATGGCTCCTAGTTTGCAGTCATCTGCGAACTTTGCTAGCCAAAGACCTTCTGTGTTAGCCTGTACTTTAGAGAAGTAGATACCAAACAGGAGAGGATCCAGTACTGAACCCTGTTTGTACTCCACTTGTCACTGGTCTGAAGTCGGATTTGGAGTCTGCTACTTTCACAGTGTGGGTTCGCTCAGTGAGCCAGTTGGCAACCCATCTTATGACATAGGGATTTATACCTAGTTTAGTGAGTTTATCTATAATTCCAGAGTGGGGGATGGTGTCAAAAGCCTTGGCAAGATCTAGATAGGCTGTGTGAACCACCTTACCCTCGTCTAGGGCTTTGGTGACTGCTTCAAAGAAGTCTATCAGGTTTAGGAGACATGATCTGCCTTTTACAAACCTGAACTGGGTGGGGTCCAGAGTTTGGAGATTACCAATGTCTTTGTTTATAAGTTCCATGATGATACGTTCCATGGCCTTGCAGACCAGGCTCTTCAGGCTAATGGGGCGGCAGTTCCCGGTGTCATTTGTATATCAAACTGATTTGTACAGATGCTTGTGTTGAAAAATGTATTTGTAATGCTGCTTGTGTTAAAGATGTACCAATAGTGTGCCCTGCTGGACAGAAAGGAAATAATACATTTTTATCAGACTGTACTGTTGTAAATATGATACTAGAAGATAAGAGGATAATCTCAGTCCAGCTAACATTGCAAAATAGTAAGAAATTAAATTACTTAATTTAGGCCATAAAGGTTGTATCCTATCACCTTAGCAAACACAAAAAGCTTGCCATTGCTGCTGTCTATATTCCTCCTAGAAAGAACGTCTACATTCTTGAAAATATACTTTCCTGGCTCTCTCTAAATCTGCCCTATGAAACTATACTACTATGGGTTGTTAATATAGATTGGAAATCTCTCAAGACCCCTACCCCTCTCCAAATCATCAATTTGTTCGGTATCACCCAACTTATCTCCAACCCTACAAGACTCTCAAATATTCAGAGCAAGGAAAAAACATTCACTGGATCCTGTGTAACAACCCCCAACTCTATCACAACCCCACTACACTTCCTAATGCCCTGAGTGACCACCCACCCATCTGTATTCAGAGATTCTCACCCCAACAACAAAAATCACATCTTTACAAATTCTGCCGCAAACTCAAAAACTTCAACCTCTCCACTCTCAATGACAGTCTTTCTGCCATTAACTGGTCTATATTGCTTTCCCTTCCTCTTGAAGATGCTGTACTTGAATGTATCTTCCTAAACACTCTAGACTCAATCACTCCCTCAAGTAAAATTAGAATAAAGTCAAATGTTGCCCCCTGGCCCAGTAAAGGCACCTGTCAACTAATGCATAAGAGAGACAATGCCTGGAAAACTTGGCTTAAAAGTAAATCCCCCTCTCACCTCCAATTATTTAAAGAACTCAGGAACTATACCTAAAAACAAATATACAATGATAAAAACACCTACTACACTAATACACAACCCACTACTAAATCAAACCCCCAAAATTTCTGGAGAAGTATTAACTCTATACTCCACCCTGGCAAACATCAAACTCCCAATCTCTACCTAAACCTCCCCAACCAAGAGACAGCCTCTCTCCTCAACCAATTTTTTATTGACTCCATAAGCAAATTAACTAATAAAAACCAAAATCCCCTCCAATAAACATCTCCCCTACCCACAAACAAAAACACAAGTTTCTCTCTCAATCCTGTATCTACCTCTTACATAAAGTCTCTACTTCTCAAATTAAAACCCTGCTCTAACTTAGCAGACATGCTTCCTCCTCAATTCCTCAAACTTGCAGCAGACTCCATAGCCTATCCAGTCTCTATTCTCATTAATCGATCTATTAAAGAAGCTACTATACCCAAAATCGGGAAATACTCCTACATTATTCCCCTTCACAAAGGCGGAAACTCCAATGATCCCTCTAACCACAGACCTATTGCTTTACTTTCCCCACTATCTAAGATTGTAGAGAAATGTGTTCAGATCCAAATACTCAATTTCCTCCTCCAAAACAACCTCCTCACCTCCACACAACATGGTTTCTGGCCTCACCACAGTACTTTATAGCCCTTTTATCCTTTACCCATACCATCTCTGAAGCTAGAAACAACAATAATCTAATATCATATCTGTTCCTGGACTTATCTAAGGCATTTGACACAGTATCACATCCCAAACTTCTGACTAAATTAGCTAACCTTAATATATCCAGCTCAACTCTCTCCTGGTTTTCAAGTTATCTCACTGACAGACTTCAATCTGTCAGATGGCAATCGTCCTGCTCTTCTTTCCTATCTATATATACTGGCGTACCTCAGAGGTCTATTCCTGGACCTCTCCTCTTCAACATCTTTATTAATGACCTCCACTCCTCTACCTTCCTCTCTATCCTCATACAGTATTCTGATCACTCCACCCACACACAGCACACACACAACAATCTTTCCTTATTAAAAAATGGCTAATTAACCATCAGCTTATCTTAACCCCCCAAAAAAACTAAGCTACTCCTCTTTCTCCCCAAAAATAATGACCACCTTAAGTCTACCTTCTATCTCTTCACTGAACAATACCATCATACATGTAGACACCAACGCAAAACTGCTTGTAATTGATTGACTATTGATGACCAGCTTAAATTTGATTCTCATGTACACCATACAATCAAGAGAACTAACCAAAAACTTGGTTTGCTTTACCGTAACTCAAAATTCCTCTCTGCTGAATCCAAGCACACCCTAGCCCAGGTCAATCTACTTCCCAGCCTCCTATATGGATCACCAGTCCTTACCAACCTCCAATCCTGCCTGGTCCCCAAGCTAGAACAAACCTATAACAAAATTGCCAAACTTGCTGCCAGCTTACCAAATCCTACCCACCATTGCATAGCTCTCCACAGGCTACAATGTCTTGAATTCTCCTACCATTTAAAACTATCCCAACTACACTTAACCCACCTCATACTTAATAAACCCACTGCTTGTCCCTCTCTCACTAATTTGGTTTCTTACTATCCCTCCCTCATCCCCTCTGTAGTTCAGAGAAACTACTTCTCGAAACTTGTACACCAAAAATTAACATAGGCTATCTTCTTTATAACAAAAATCTGGAACACCCTCCCCTCAGACTTGCAAAACATTGCACAAGCAAACAGCTTTAAAATAGAACTAAAACTCGCCTCCAGAAAAACTGGATCTGTCTTTGTCAGGATCCTACCTGACCACTCTCAGACTGCACAAAACATACTCAGTCTCAACAATTCCTGACTGCAAATTGCATACGTTAATTTTCTCAAATCATATGATACTTTTCTTAATGATATCTCTGTATATGTTAAAAACTATGCTTTACTTAATTTTTCTCTTTGGCTATCCTTGTAATCTAATTAATACTCTGATATGTTTAATTATGTAGATGTACTACTGTTGGAGTTTTTCTTCTCGGGTCTCCACTGAAAATGGGCTTGTGCTCAGTTGGACCAACCCGGTTAACAAATGTGAAATAAATAAATAAATAAATTATAATTCTGATTGCAGCCAGAGACAAAATGTCTAGGAAAACAAATCCTAGGAAGCTTTTGTATTGTCTTTAGCAGTGAACTAATTGCTACTTTGGAAGGGTAGAAGTTTGAAATTGTTTTATGACTTCCAGAAGCTGAATCAGATCTTAGCAAAACTCCATGTGTGTGTATTATTGACACATATGTGATGAATCATGACGGCTTCTAGCCAAGTAAGGGTACCAGAAGCCATATGATCAGGTGTGTGATGTCATTCTTTAAGCCAGCTCTGTAATGATATTTTAATACCAGATGAGAATGAAGTGTCAGAGCAGTCTGTTTTTGGGACCTGAAAATGAAGGAAAACCACTCACCTACTTCATCTTGCCTTGCTCTAGCAAGTGACGAGGGAATAGTAATTCTTTAGATCAGTCAGGAAAATATAGTGAGATTTGTTAAGTACTGTTTTTCTATATCTGTGTGAAACTATTCATCTGTGTTATTTTAATATTTCCTGTGATTGAAGCTCTGGTGTTTACTGTAAATAAAATGTAAAACACTTGCAGTCCAAAAAATGGCAGGTAGTTCCAGTGTAAAAACTCTTCTTTATTCAACCACAGACGTATAAGCACTTTCACAGATAACTTCTGTTTCTTCAGATACAAATGCATGCTGTCTACTGTGCAACTTATATATCTTGAACCAACTAATTAAGTCACAATCATCTTAAAGAAACATCCTTCATTAAGTAAAAATATTCAGTCCTTCACAGTGTAAACATGAATCTAAAAAGTATAATGCATTATGAACACATAAAAAACACATGTATAAAGAATACATATATAAAAATGCACATATAAATATACAAACATAAAAATGTGCTCAAATATAAACATATACTGTTAAAAATCTCTAATACTTAACGTAAGTAAGCATGTCATAAAATGACTTAACATTTCATTTATTCAATGGTCTTGCTTTAAGTTTTGGTTTTATGGGTATCCTGTCATTTAACCTATGCCCAGAATCTGCTTTCAGTCTTATAATCAATTTTGCCTCAAGCTGTTCTGTCCTGAATTATAAAAGTAATGACAGTGTCGATAGTGTAGAAATGTTTAGAAAACCGAGTACATATGTACCAGTACTCAATCCAGTGATTAATTCCTTTGAAAGACTATATTAATGACATACACAAAATTAATGAAAGTGATATAACTACTAAATTAAAGAGGTACAACCTGACAAAAATTATCTGGCACTTAGAAACTTAGAAGCTAATCATAGCATAATAATAAGACCAGCGGACAAGGGAGGTCCTTTATGATATATGATGTGGAAAGATATCAGAATTACATGAAAATAATGTTGTCAGATGCTCATTTTTATTCTGTCATAAATAATGTTAGAGTTCATAGTGTCATAAGACATATTAATACAGTTTACACTGAACTTTTTAGAAATGGTAAGATTGACAAAGGTTTTTATGACTACCTAACAGTACAGCATCCACTGTTACCTGTGATTCAAGGGTTACCTAAACTTCACAAATACCCCATATATCCACCACTAAGACCTATAGTGGCTGGACAAGGATGGTCAACAGAGCTAGCCTCTCTCTCTCTCTCTCTCTATATATATATATATATATATATATATATATATATATAAAACCCAACGCCCATATTTGAATAACATAGGGCATATATTAAAAGACATGAAACACTTTTTGAATAACTTGTTTGATTTTTGTGATAATTATAAGAACTGCAAAGATGTGTATTTAGTAACTATGGATATCGCATCACTGTTTACTATGATCCCGAACAAAGAAGGAATAAGCAACATAGAGTTGTTTTGCAAGCCTTGTAAAGAATTTAATGAAGGGAACATGGAAGTTATTATTAAGTTGTTAACGACAGTCTTGGAAAATAACATTTATGTTCAATGAAACTATCTATTGGCAGAGGCATGGCATAGCTATGGGCACTTCTTGTGCCAATAGCTACGCCAATGCTGTACTAGCTGTTTGGGAAGATGAGTTTATTCTAAGAGAGATACAGACAGCATATTCTATATTACTGTAGGTTTGTGGATGACCTTTTTTTGTTATGGGGGGAAACAGGTACAGTTTACAGATTTTTTTGACTACATTAATAACTCTACAAATTATTTAAAATTTTCAGTGGCTATGTCATTAGAAGAAGTTCACTTTTTGGATGTTAACATTAAAAAAGATGTGGAAGGGAGGATATATACAAATTTATATAAGAAAGAATGTCACATTGACAGTTGTGTGCACAGAACCAATATGCACCCTCCACATATATTTAAGAGCATAGCACATAGCCAGTTACTTAGAGTACTGAGGCTTAATGCAAGAACAGAGGATTTTGAACAAGTTGAAAAGATGAGTCAACATTTTGTAGAGAGAGAGGTTACCATAAGGATGAAATTAATAAAACTAGAGATATGGTGGTTGAAATGAGGGAAAGCACAGCTAGACCATATTTTTCTAAAAGGAATAATATGTCAGTACATACAACACATAAAAATAAGACAGAAAATAAAATAAGATTTCCCCTGTTTTATTCCACTGATGTGAGGCTGTATAAAAACATAATTGAGAAGCACTGGGAAATTTTGATGACAGATAAAGAGATTAGTTCCTTACTGGAACCTAGACCAAGTTTTTCACATAAGAATATGCACTCTTTAAAGAGAAGACTTTGTTATTTTAAAAATGAAAATATAAGGAAAAGAGATGGACAGACTTGTCCATGTGGGAGAAGTTCCATGTGTAAATATATAAGTAACAGTAATAAGTTTTTACATCCTGACACAGGCAAGGAGTATGTATTTAACATTTCAGCTACATGTGCTTTAGAACATATTATTTATTTAGCCCAATGTTCAGTATGTTTTTGTTTCTATGTGGGAAAATCAGATATAGCCCTTAGAGATCGTATCAAGGGACAGATGTACCAGATACATAAAAAAAGTGACATTAGTGCATTATCTAAACACATTAGAGCATACCTCCCAACTGTCCTGAATTACTCATTTTTTACCAAGTTTTGGGGTCCAAATGAAGGGGTGCCACAATTCCCGGGTGGCACCCCTTCATTTCCGATTTCTTTGCTTTTGTTTTTTTATTTTTTTAATTTTCTTGCTGTCATCACATGCGCAATGACATCAGCTCTATCAGAGCTACCAGCCAGTCGGAATTGAGCTCAAGGAGCTCACGTCATCATTTCCAGCTGGCTGCGAACAGGCAGGAATTAAACAGCAGCAGCACTAATGGCAGTTTCTGTGCTTTGCTGCTGAGAAAGAAAAATGCTGGCTGGCTTTTCATATGCTGCCGAGAGAGGTGCTGGCTTTTGAGAATGCTGCCGTTTTCATGAGAGAGGGACTTTGCTTTTGCTGTCATTTTCGGATAGAAGAACTGCTGGCTTTGCTGCCGAGAGAGGGACTTTTGCTGAACTGCCAAGAGAAGAATGCTGCTGGACAGAAGAACTGCTGGCTTTGCTGCCTAGGCAAGGAACGTTCCTTTCGGTGCAAGTAATTAACAATAACAGAAAATTGCCAGCCTTGATGTTTGCCATAAGTGTATCACAGAATAAATCAAAATATCATTGAAAAAGACAAAACTTTACAGGCTAAATAACAAGTAAATGACAAAAACAGCAACTGTGATATTTAAATGATATTTGTGACCTAATTCCTTTGCCTCATTTATTTTGTTGGTGTAATACCATTACAAACTCTGTAGACAGAAGAGTTGTTTAATAAAAAAATATTACTTTGTTATTGATCTGATAAGTGGCTTGCAGAGAAGAATCAAAGTATCTGGTTATCTATTGGTAATACCCTGCTGAATGAAAAAAAATGAAGACCAAATCCATTTCTTAAAATTGAGATCTATTTTTCTGGGTACTCCAGTTTTCTTCCACATGCAAAAGATATACTGTAGGCAGATTGGTGTGTGTGTGTGTGTGTGTGTGTGTGTGTGTGTGTGTGTGTGTGTGTGTGTGTGTGTGTGTGTGTGTAAATGTCCCCAATGTAACCTGGTGGCTAGAGGTATTTAGGCTCAGACCCTGTATCTTTGGTACAGGGTAAAAAGAATCTAAAGTCCCTAGCCACCACCATTTCTCAGCTTTGCCCAGATTTTTGTGCTAAGAGTTGTGAGCTATGGACAACAAAATTTGTATTCCCCCATTATTGGCTTTGTTGTTTGTCCAGGTTTTTTGTGCTAACCGTTCACAGCTCTGGTGAGTGAGAAGTCAGTTATATTTACTATTCCCCCATTATTGGCTTTGTTGTTTGTCCAGGTTTTTTGTTCTAAGAGTTGAGAACTATGGTGAGAAGTGAGAATGAATGTGTATTTCCCCATTATTGGCTTTGTTTGCCCAGGCTTTTTGTGCTAAGAGGTTGAGAGCTATGGTGAGAAGTGAGAATTGAATTCACTAAATGATAGCCATTAAGTTTCAGTCTTCCTATTTTTCAAACTGGTGATTTAGCATAGTGGTATGTTGCACTGACTGTAGTGTATTGTGTTCTGGGTTCAAGACTTGCCAGTAACATGCATGGTGGTAACACAACATTTTATTCTAGCAACTTTCCAAAATTATACAAGCAATGTTTAAAATGTGTCCCTGGTTTTTGACCTTTTGCCCCCCCCCCCAAAAAAAAAACCCTGAAATTGAAAATAAGTGCGCAAAGCAGTACAAGATGCCTATGGCTTACACTACTGTCATTCTGTTTATAGTTTGGGTGTGGAAGTAGACTTTTATGATGGAAATGTTCTGAATTGCGCAGTTTTGTAATTATTGGTTCATACATTTTCTTTGCCTACAGTACAGCCTACTGGAAAAATGTTCATTCAAACAATAAATTTTAAAATATGTTCTGTCTAACAAGTGTGCTGTATTATACAAGGAATATCAGCTGGGGTGTCTTCTGTGCGGAGTCTGCATGTCCTCCCTGTGGTTGTGTGGGTTTCCTCCTGTTGCTCCTGTTTCCTCCCACATCCCCAAAGATATGCTGCAAGTGGATTGGACATACTAAAATTGCCTCTAGGCATGAGTGCATGCATGTGTGTGTGTCTTCTGTGGAAGGTTGGGCTGGTAACTCAACACCATAAAACTCCACTGCCAATCATGAGCGGACAAGGTGATCCGCTGTGGCGACCCCTAACCGGGAAAAGCCAAAAGAGAGAGAGAATAACTTAATTAAGTCAGGAAGGTGTATCAAAGAAAAGAACACATGTATGTTTCTTGCTTTGTGTGCATAGGGCCAATGATTTGAAAACAGCCCAAAGGTAATCTTTATCCACCACTGGCCAGATGCATTTTCATTGGATGTAGTGCAGGTTTCATTGCTGTTTCAATGAAGGTGAGTTTCAAAGGCAGAGAAGTTTTAATGCCAAGTCTATTTTCATTGTGAGACAGTATTACTTTGTTTATCATATGTCTGTCAGTGTTTGTGCATTGATCATGTGCTGCAAAATGTAAACATAAAATCCAAATAATCATCGTAGAAGTAAAGCAGTATGCACACATTAGTGTTTATGGCAAATGGGGCGAAATAGCCAGGTAATGGGACATTGGAATGGCTGCAGAGGGACTCTGGTGCCATATTTTGGTTGTCTGTTCTTCAGTTTGTTTGAAAGTTGGTTTCCCACAATCCCATTGGATTGGGTGGGGTTACATAATTATGTATGCAAATTATATGTTAATCAGCGTACAGATTTGTACCTATTTTTCATGGCCCTTGTCCAGATTTTTGATGTTTCCAGGTTGAGAGGTATGCATTAGAGTGAATGACAACACACACAATTTTACTTTTTTAGTTATAGTTAAAATATATGACAACATCAGAATGGGGGACATTAGAAACAGGACAGAACAGCTTGAGGCAAAATGGATTATAAGACTGAAAGCAGATTATGGGCATTTGTTAAACAACAGGATTCCCATAAGACCAGAACTTAAAGCAAGACCATTGAATAAATGAAATGTTGTCATTTTATGACATGCTTACTTACATCAAGTATTAGAGACTTTTAACAGTATATGTTTATATTTGAGCACATTTTTATGTTTGTATATTTGTATGTGCATTTTTATATATGTATTATTTATACATGTATTTTTTATGTGTTTGTTATGCATTATACTTTTTAGATTCATGTTTACACAGTGAAGGACTGAATGTTTTACTTAATGAAGGATGTTTCTTTAAGATGATTGTGACTTAATTAGTTGATTCAAGGTATATAAATTACACAGTAGACAGCATGCATTTGTATCTGAAGAAGCAGAAGTTATCTGTGAAAGCGCTTATACATCTGTGGTTGAATAAAGAAGAGTTTTTTTACACTGGAACTACCTGCCATTTTTTGGACTACAAGTGTTTTACATTTAATTGTAGTTTTCCTGGTGTACTGAAACCTGTAGTAAGGAAGGTGTGTTTTTTTACTTGTTTATTGTAAATAGATATTCCATATTTTCATGTTATTTTATTATTTATTAAATATATTTAAACTTTTCATTGTGCCTGGTCCTTTAAAGAATATTTTAAACTTTGAGAGTACTCATATCTATTTGGTGACTCTGTGGCTACTTGAAAGCTTTATTGCATTGGTCAAAACACTATGATTTGTATTTACATAAATTTCGCTCAGTATAATTGGGTACCCTTGTCAGAGCATTAAAGTAGCTGGCTTTGGATTGTCTGGTGGCAGCAACTACCTTATAGTCTTGGCAGAAGGATGCATTGCCAGCCTTTCCCAGGTGTGTGCGTGTGTGTGTGTGTGTGTGTGTGTGTGTGTGTGTGTGTGTGTGTGTGTGTGTGTGTGTATGTGTGTGCGTGAAAATCTCAAACAGTGTGTGTGTCAGCTGCTTGGAGCAGGGACACAAAGCACTGGTTTCACAGAGAGGGTGCTGGAGGACTTGGCTTGGACACTCGACTGAGGTCTCAGCTCTTTAGCTATGCCAGTTGGGAGTCTTACTGAGAACCTGGAGGGAGACAGAGAGAGATACAGACCCTGGACTGAGTGTATTCTCTGTGTGCTCTTAAGGTGCTTGGTGAAGAGAGATGCATCTGGAAATACTGTGTTTATCTATTTTTGTTCCAGGTAAACATCTCTCTCCATTGTCAGTGGTGAGGATTAATAGTCCTTGATTACTGGCCTAGAAAGGTGACGTCACAGTTTGTATTCCATTTTGTCCCTTTCTGATCTCTTGGCAGCATGTGACACTGTGGCTCACTGGGTCATTTTCAAGCACATGCATACCAATGCTGAGCTTTCTTCTTCAGGCTAGGCATGATTTGCTTATTACCTCACTGTGCATATTTAACAGGTGGTTTCAGGCTGAAATTTCTAAGAGCTACCCTCTAACTTGTGGTTGTCCACTAAGCTTGATTTTGGTTCCTGTATTTTACATAATAATATATATGCTTCCACTTCAGAGAGAGAATTTATACAGAAGACGAATGCGATATCACTGCTTGGATGATCATATTCAGCTCTACCTTCCCTTCTTGCATGAATATATATCTGACTTCAGAGCATTTAGCTGCTTGCACTCATTTTTATGGCTTTTAGTTGAAGCTAAACCCAACAAAAGGCATGCAAGCATGGGACACACACACACTGATCTCCCTTGTGGAGACTTCAGGTACAAGACTACTAGTGATGCCTGGAGGTGGTTAAGGCATCCTGTAAGCCCGTTATGGAAGCAAAGGTCAGGTTACTAATTGTGCCCATTACATGTCCCACTCCTATGGTATTACCAATATGCATATATGGTAGTCATTTAAAGAAAAAAGTCCAAACAGCAGCATGATGCTGCCTCAGACACCTTGAACTCCTCACCAGATCTGAACATGGGTATCCAGTGCATGAGGAGAGGTAAGCCCATGATGGTCAGTTTTGGAAAGTAAAAAAAAAGCCCAAAAAAGGTTTAAGCTGCTCTCATCAGTTATACATAGATTATCATTCTGCTCATTACAACTTTCTATTAGCAAAATACACAAATCCCATACATTTTCCTGGTGTTGGACCACAAACTTAACAAAGTGAATGTAACCATTCATTAGCTTCATATATTAACAAACTTATGCTGGAGGTGCAGATGGATAAAGCCCTGTCTCTGATACAGGCAACCTGTTATCAGCTTGGGCACTTGATGGGAGGGAGGACAGTCATACCTATCCAGGAGGGGAATGAGCATTTGGGTAGTCTTTTGTTGAGCTTTGACAGAGGCTAGTACTCAGAGGAACACTGGGCTGGGGAGCAGGAAATAGTACAGCAGACAAAGCCAGTCTATGTGGAGCACATAGTCAGACCACTTCTACTTGTCTATATGCCAGAAAGCTGGGGGAAGGACATAGAGATAGGAAAAATATCAAGCCTCTATGGATGATGACACCTATCCAAGCAGCTGGAGCCTCATCCAGGGATAGAAAAAGAATAAAAAGCAGACGTGAGTGCCTGAACTGCTAACTGAACTAAGGTCATCTATGCTGTAGGCAGGGCCTCAGCATTCTATACCACCAGCAGCACAGGCTTGGGAGGGAGGAAGATGGTCAGAGGGACTTCATATTTTCACAAAATGTAAGGCTTAACAACATAAAAAAGACATGTAAAGAAAAGAAAGAAAAATAAATAGCATGGAGGGTGGCATTTTACTGTAAAGAAAGAGACAACATCTATGCTTATCTTCTAGTAACATGAGAGAATTTCAGACTTCTCTTGCACAATCCTATCAGCTACCTAGCAGAATTTCTGCAAGATTTTTTTCTCTCTCCACTGACTTAGTGTTTGGCTCCTTAAATGGCTGGAGTTTGTTCACTTTAATGTATTGGCTGATGATATGAACTTATGCTTGTTGTGGATGCACAGCACATTCCTATATTTCTAAGTCCGGAATGTTTGTTCATCCATCTACTGGTTTTATTCTTAATGCTAGGTTTTATGCTGACTGTTCTACTCGTAATGTTGTATACCTTGCTGTCTATAATCAGTGTTGTTGTTTTTATGTGTGTAAGACCTGCAGGTCATTGAGGGAACGTTTACTGGAGCATATTGGTTATATTAGGAATAAAGATGTTACTAGTGCTTTATTTAGACATTTTTTTTATTTTATTGGTCACACTTTTAGTTTTTTGGTATTACAGTGCATTTATAATAATAATAATAATAATAGAGGAGGGGATTTACATAATAAGAAAGAGAAGGCAGAGACTAGATGACTTACTATTTTGCAGGCACAGAGATTTCCTGGTCTGAATGGCTGTGTGCCTTTAAAGCTTTTATTGAGAGACCGTAAATTGTTTCATTAATTGTTTTATTGATTGTACTATTTATTACCTGTATTTGTATTTTAGTGTGTCTTTTGTCTGATTAAGTGCTTGATTCTGAGCATGAACGTGCTTACCTTTTTCTAATTTTTTTTATTTTACTTCAGCTCTGTGTGGTCCTTGGTTTATACATTTTTATTTATCTTGATATGACAAATTCACTTGCCATTTAGAATTTCAGCTGCACTCAGATGATTACAGCTGATAAATACATCTGTAGACTCTTTTGGCTAGATTTCCCAGCTTGATTTGGAGACCAGTGATACATTGATAGAATTCATCATCATCATCATCATCATCATCCCCCTTTTTTCCCATTTTCTACATCGTGTCAGCATGTTTTGTCCCCTGTCACTATCTCTCCCTATTCAATGTCACTATCCTACCTTCTTCGACATCCACACCTGATTGTCACAGGTCTTCTCACACACAATCAATCCACCTCCTTGATGGATGTCCCCATTTCCTCTTGCCTTCTTCTGTCTGTGTCAAATCTTCTTCATGAGATCATCTTCTGCTTTTCTGCAGATGTGCCTGAATCACTGTAATCTATTCCATTTGACATTTTCTGCAATAGGAGTTACTTTGGCTTCTGCTCTTAAGTCCTCATTTCTTCATCTTTCCCACAGTGTGCATTCTACCACCCATCTCAGGTACTTCATCACCATCACCTCTAGCATCCTCAACTGCTCATCTTTTATTGCCCAGGTTTCTACCATACAGTAGTACTGGTTGCATCACTGTATTGTACACCTTACTTTTCAGCTTATTTGGCATTCTTCCGTCATACACTACCCCTGACACTCTGTGCCAGTTAGCTGCAGACCCTCTGATTCTAGCTTGGACCTCCTCATTCAAACTTCCCTTCTCTTCAACCACCCCTGCCAGATACTTGAAGCTGTTAACCTGTTCCACTATTTTTTCTTCTATGTCAATTTTCAACTTCTTCTGATTATCCCAATTTGCTTCCATTAAAGCTGTCTTGCTCAGAGTCTACCTGTAACGTCACCTTGTCTAGACACAGCAACTTTGTTGATCTTCCCCTCCTACCTGTTTGATAATGCAGTCCATCACCAGTATGAACAGCAATGGACTCAAAGCTGAACCTTGATTCACACCCACTCCCAATGGGAACCCCTCTGTGAGAATGAACACTGTTCATACTCAAATCACTGTGTCCTTGTACATAACTTGCACTAATTCTACCAATACATTTATAAATAAAAACTGACCCATCATAAATGATCTACTGTCATACTGAGTACGAAATACATCCCTACAGTAACATTTTAGTCCCATACCCTCATAGTAACCAGACAGATAGCATGCCAAGCTATGCAGCCATATTTTTGGCGGGGGCCCAAGTAGGAATCTCCCTGGGCAACTTCTGCAGAGAAAACACTTCTGTCTTTGGATGCATTATTTGATAAAGGCAGTGCTGCCTAAGAATGGCTGCAGAATTCAGTCCCCCTGAAAAAAGCCATAGGCACTGCTGTTAGTAGAGTGGGATGTACTTTCACTATTCCTTAACACGTTTAATTCTAATGTCACAGAAAATCCCAAACACACCAGCAATCCTGTTGGAAATAGTTTTCATACATGGTAATCCAGTCTCTTAGCTAAACAGGGGATAAAGAGTTACTCACAGTTATGGGTCTTATTATTTCTGGAAATAAACATGAACAGTTATATTTTGCGATGTCTTTATGTAAAACTCTCAATATTATGGATGAAGATAGAAAGAGGCAAGCTGATTTTTTCATAGCAATTTCATTGAATATCATAGCAAGCAAAAATAATTTGCAGACAGACATAATTTAGCATTATAAAAGTAATGTTGCTTTCACAGTACAAAACACCCTCCAGCTAGGGTAACAGCTAATAGAAGGGTAATTTTGAGATAATGAATTTATTTTAACATTACAGTGTATACAGATCAAGGGGAAGCTTTCCCATGGTTGAAAGACCAAAATGAAAGTGGAAAAGAGAGATAACCCAGAGTGGCTTCTACAGAAAGCATGCAAACCAATTTAGCTGATGCATTTTAACAGATTAGTAAGACACAGACTTACAAAGAAGTTTCAAAATGTAGTCTGCGGTGTGTGTGTAGAGGCTACATTAAATTGCCTCAGAGCTGTAGTCTGTGGAATAAAGAGGTACGTTTTCCATTTTGAAAAATTAGATTTCTCAATGGAATGTTTCCCAGCTTCCTGATGGATCTGCAGGACATGGGCAGAAAATAAATCTCTGTAAGTAATCAAAAATCCAACATCCAGACTATAAAACACAGATACTACAGTGCAGAATGAAGACTCTTTTCACAGTGCTGGAAGACAGGTTCTGTGCACAGAGAAAGATGCAAGTAGTGTAAGGTTTTCTGAAAAAAAGCAGTGGTCTGGGGCAGAATGGAGAATAGCAAGGAGGAAAGAGACTGCATTGTTGTGCAAATCTCATCAAAATATCTTATTCAAGTTGCATTTTTAAAATTTAAATTTGCCGACATTAAATAGAATTTCATAGTTTATATGTTAATTATGATTGTTAGAGTAATTGTTTATTATGATGGATGATAACTAATGGCAAAATGTAAAAGGATGGGTTGACAGATTAATATAGGAACATATGAACTACTGCTTTCTGAATTGTTTGAAGAGATGAAGCCAATGGCTCTGAAATTAATATCTAATGTTTATCAGAAGATTGTCTTTAAATTATAAAGATTGATAAAAGTGTCTTATCATAAGTTGCCACAATTATAAATAATTTAATAGGGATAAAAGCTTAAAATTAATACAAAATTGTTAAAGCTAACTAGATTAAAAGAAATGGCAATGGACACTGTGTTTTATAAAATGATCGGAACAGCAGATTGAAGATTTGTTTTTCAATGGACTGATTTGTATTGAACTTAATTAGTCTTCATAAGTGGACTGGTTATATGCCAGTGGTGAAAGTTACAGTGATTCCAGGGCATAAATGAATGCTAGTTGTGCATGTTATACTTTGATGAAACAGGATGGCTTTATGAACTGTCCCTTTAAAAATATTTGGTGAAGGAAGGGTCAGCGATCCCCTTGTCTACAGCTTGTTAGACTGATAGGTGGAGAGGGTGAAGTCCTGTTAAGTGCCGGGGCATGTACGTGGCCAGTCAAGCATGTTCATAAAATACAGTGAATTAATACTGTTCTTGAACTGAGTGAGAACTTTAAAGTACATATATAAGTAAAGTTATCAGAAGTGGTCAATCACAAAAAATTGTGGAGAATCATTTAAATAGGAAAGCCAGTATGGGACACTTGGACAATGGATGGAATAAAGTTACAATAGTGACCAGTGTATCAGGTTTGTGTTGTGTATCTATGAATGATATGAATATCGAAAAAAATCAGTGAGTCATAACCTGTAAAAAGCACACAAAGAATCTCTACATATCCCTCAGAATTATATATAACAACTCCAGAGTCACACCATAGTTGAGAAAAGGGGAACAAAAATCTGAAAAGTGCACTGCCAGCTTGTACAACACAGTGAATCCACCATGATATAAAATTTTCAGACTATAAAGTCACTTGTCCACCAATGCAGTGACAACCTGTAGATAAACTCCTGGAGTTGTAAGGCAAGAAGATGAGGAGGAGGAGTAACTTGAGAGAGAGGAATGGTGAGCTCCATATAAACAAACGGGAGAAAGTGAACAGAGACAAGAACCTGAAGACTGTATCAGACTTATTATGAAAGAAGATAAAAGGTGTACTGTGATTACTGTAAAGAGAGTAACAAACAGGTGGGGAAAATGAAGAATAAACGATATTAAAGTTGCACTCAGTTTTATGCCCCAAGAACAAAGGTTGTGTCCGATGTCAAAATACTAATAAAGACTTTCGGCTTTTCCCGGTTAGGGGTTGCCACAGCGGAACTCCGGTCCGCTCATGATTGGCAGTGGATTTTTTACGGTGCCGAGTTGCCAGCCCGATGCCCAACCTTCAACTAAGGCACGCCCATTCACACTCACACCTACCCACATGTCTTTAACGTCACTCGACCGCGGGGAGGACATGCAGACTCCACACAAAAGGCGCTCCAGCTGAGAATCGAACGGGAGAACCTCTTTCTGTGAGGCAACAATGCTTACCGCTGCACCACCACGGCTTGGTAGATGTCAAAATACTAATAATATGGTTAATTACCGATATACTCCGTGTTAATGAATGGAAAGACAAATGCCCTCGAGATTATGGAGTTATTGCTTGGAGGCTAAAAGAAGTAGCATTGAAGTAGTATTTATTTATTTATTATTTATTTTACATTTGTTGACCAGGTTTGTCCGACTGAGCTTAGTAGCCCGAAGAGAAAAGCTCCAACTAAGTATACATGAAAAATGTACATAGTCAATTTAGAAAATAAGCAGAGGTATAAAATAGAACAAACAACTGAAAATGTATACAGTGTTTCTTAAACAGCATAATAGCACACAGTAGACTAAATCATCTAATAGGTTAGAACAGTGTGGGACATCTGTTACGATTAATGGATAACTTTGCCTAAGGAGGATGAATACAATGACAGATCCATTTACTTTGTTGGTATTCTCGGGTAGCAGCTCTAAATATTTTCATTTGCTTATACGACCTAACTTCTAGTGGGAGGCAGTTCCGAGCTTTGGTGGGGTTATAGCTGTAGAGATTACATCCAAATTTAGTGTTAATTACAAACATAATAAGAATGCTGTTATAATATGGAAATAAGGCTGTTCATTCAGAGGACTGATGTCTCATGTTACATGTCTCTGTGTATATATCACAAGTATTTTTTGAATATATAACAGTAACCAAGATGTTTGTTTAAAGATAAAACATATGTAAATGCATGTGATGATTACCACTGATAATAATTTAGAAATAAATCGAAAACCAGAGAAACCTTCCATCCAAGGTACCTTTTCTTGAAGACAAACTACCTACTCATAACTGATACACTGGCAAGGTTCAAATCCCCACCAAACACAGTTAACTCCACTGAATATGCAGACATGTATACCATCACACTATACCACCATATAAACAGCTGCAGGAACACGTGCAGGGCAACCCACAGAAACAAACCCATATGGTGTAACCATAATATCAACAAGCTTTATAATGAAAGGAAAAGAATTTTGAAAAAAAAATAAGAGTAATTCCCAGAATATTAGAGCCATTGTTACTGAAATAAACAACTGAGGAGCTTAATAAAATCCATAAAAGCCAAGTTTGAGGTTGAAATAGATACCCAAGCAAAAGACAATTACAACGCATTTTTTAGTTATGTTTGTAATCTTAAAAGCATGATGCAGCAATGCACTGATCCAACTGTTTATTTATTTATTTATTTATTTTACATTATTTTATTTTACATTTGTTAACCGGGCTAGTCTAGCTGGATATATCTCCATTTTCAGTAGAGGCCCGGGGAGAAAAGCTCCACATAGAACATAACAATGAGACATACTTTTAATAAACACAAAGAATACAAGTAAGACAACAATCGTAAAAAACAAGAATGAGTACAAATTGCTAATAATAAACTAGGCGAATCAAATTCACAAAAAGAAGGTACATTATCATTAAAAGTCCTGACTAGAGATAGGACAGTTTCAAGGGCTACTTAATAAATTCCATACAGGCTATGCCATAAGGCTCCTACTACAGTAAAAAAAAAAGAGTGGAAAGAGAAGGAGGAGAAATTAAGTAATGTGAGAGGATAGGAATGAGATAGTAGTCAAGAGATGAGAGAAAAAAGAGAGACTAACAAGAGGATATGGGAAAGGTAAGAAAAATAGGTCAGAACAAAGAGTGAAATGAAGTGAGAGGAAAGGTATATGCTAGATATAAAGCACCAGGAGAGGTTAATGGTCAGGAGAGGGGGGTAGAAAAGTTAGTCAGGAGTATTACAAGAGCAAAGCCAGTGATTTTGGAAGTACAGTTTGATTTGTTGTTTGAAGAGGGGTAGGGATGTGATTAGTGTTATATCCTTAGGTAGAGAATTCCATACTTGGCCTGTGGTATTAGAGAATAGTGAGTCACCAGCTAAGTTGTGAGCTTTTATAGGTTTGGTCAAGAGTTTAGAAGAGGAGCGAAGGGAGGTAAGATTGTTATAACGGGGTAAAAGCTGTGAAAGAATTGGAGTGTTATTAGGTTGGTACAAAATTTTGTGTGCAATAGAGAGTTGTGTCAGTGTAAGATAGTTTTGTAGTTCTAGCCAGCCTAGAAGTTTCAAATTAAGGCAGTGATGGGTTCTAAAGGGGTTGCCAGTGGCGAAGCGGGCAATGTTATTGTAGCAAGTTGCTAGTTTGTTTAAGTTAGATTTCTTGAGGTTAGTAAAGATAGGAGAGGCATAAAAGAGAGTGGATATAAGATGAGAGTGGGCGATAGTGGCTCTTGCTGATGGGGTGAGAAAAGGTTTGATCCGGTATAAGGATCCCATTTTTCTGTTTACAGATTTGATAGTGTTGTTAATGTGTTGATCAAAAGAGAGATTGTTATCAATGGTTATTCCAAGCAGTTTAGTTGTAGAGTCTGGAGAGATGACAGTATTATTGTTAGAGAGGATGGTAAAATGTAGTGGGGAGGTACGAGTGGTGGGTGTGAAGAGAAGAAGTTTAGTTTTTTTAGCATTAAGGAGGAGGTATCGTCTAGTAAACCATGTTTCTACTGTGTTAAAGATAGTTTGGGTTAGTGTGATTAGGTCAGAAGATGAGGTTGCTGAACAAATAATTGTGGAGTCGTCAGCGTATTGAATGCAGGTGGCTTGTGGGATAACAGAGTGGAGATCATTAATAAAGAGGGAGAAGAGAAGTGGGCCAAGAATAGAGCCCTGAGGGACTCCAATAGAAATGGGCAATAAGGAGGAGATGTGGTTATCCCAGAGAACGGCTTGTTGTCTGTTGCAGAGATATGAACTAAACCATTTTATGGAAAGTTTGTCAAATGAGAGGGATTCCAGGATCTTAATTAAAGAAGAGTGGTTAACCATGTCGAAAGCTTTTGAAAGGTCAATGAATAGTGCAGAAGAGAGAAGGTTATTATTGCGATTGCTATTGATAGTATCTACAAAGGAAAGGAGGGCAGTGGTAGTGCTATGGTGGGGTCTAAAACCATGTTGACAGTTAGCTAAGATATTGTGTAGGGACAGATATTGAACAAGTTGTTGATGAATACACTTCTCCATAATCTTTGCTAAAGGTGAGAGAAGTGCAATTGGCCTAAAGTTAGAATACTCGATAGAGTTACCGCCTTTGTGTAGTGGGATAATATGAGAAACTTTCCAGATGTCAGGGATAGTTCCTTCTTGGGTGGTTCTATTTATAAGTATAGAAATTGGGTAGGCAATTTCTTTGGCAGCCTTTTGCAGAAAGAGGGAGGGAAGCTTGTCAGCAGAGGGTGTACAAGGTTTCAGTTTGAGGAGAAGTCGGTGGATGAAAGAGGTAGAGACTGGTTGTAGAGAGAAGTTGTAGACTGGGAAAATATTACAGTGAAGCTGAAGATACAGCAAACCTACTAGCTGAAAAAATTAGCAATAACGTATCCCCTCTCTCCCCTCCGTCTGTCCCACAAGATATACCTGAAACTGTCTTACCTCCAGCTATCACACAAGACAAAGTACTATAAGTGCTGTCAGAAGCTAAAAATACTCCATCATTGCATCCTGACAAAATCCCTAGATGCATATCTTACATACCATGACTTAGCCACACCCCTAACAACACTGTTCAGTCTCATCCTCTATAAAGAGTTTGTAGAAAGTGAATTTAGAACAGCCACAGTCACTCCTTTGCATAAAGGAGAACCTTCCACAGACCCAGGAAAAACAGACTCATAAGTCTGACCAGCCTCATATGCAAAGCCATCAGGATGTAGAGAACCAGAAAACACTGGACCTTTCTTAGTTTGGACTTATCAAGTGCAGGTCATGCTTACTCAACCTTGTAGATCTTTTTGAAAAGGTCAACAAAACAGTTGAAAAGGTAAACAAAACAGTGGATGAATACACTGCATACCTTCACTCGGTCAAAGCTTTTGACACAATTCCCGACTCAAGCACAATAGAAAAACTAAATCAACTGGGAATAAACCTGTGTGTTACCCACAAATAAGATGCAGATAATCAAAATAGGGGAAATTACCTCTACAAAGAAACCAGTCACCAGTAGAGTCCTGCAAGGTTCTGTGCTAGGACATCTCCTGTTTAGCATCTTCTTTAACGAAAAAAAGCCAATACAAAAGGACTCTGGAAAACTACGTTTCCAGATGACTGTAAGCTAGGAGCAATCATTGATTCCTCAAATGATTTAGTCATCCTGCAGGAAGGCTTGTCCCAGATAAATAACTGGTGGCAAAATCATGAACTGAAATGCCAAAAAATACATTATTGTATCCGTTGGGAAGTCATCTACCCCAGGGAACTACCACACTGACAACATGACCCTAAGAGTGGACCAAGTTGTTTGGGATTTGGGAATCTATGTGGAAAGTGAACTAACTTTTGACCAACATTTGTCCATTGGTGTAAGAATGTCCTTCTATGTTATACAGTATATAAATAAAGGGACTGTGTCTAAATCTAGGGCTGTCATTGTCCTCCTTTACTCAACCCTCATGTTGCCAGTCATTGAATGTAATGCCCCTTTGACATGTATCTTTCCAAACATATGGAACAACTGTAACATCTACAGAGGTACCTTAATAAAAGGAT